>NC_056731.1:474055271-474278159 GCF_019279795.1 Protopterus annectens
AAAAATGGCTAACTTCCTCCCAACTCATACTAAACCCATCTAAGACCTAACTCATGATCTTCCTCCCATCTAAAACATTCATCCCTACCACGCCATTCTCAATAACATCCTCCAACAATACCCTTATCACAACAGTAACCCAAGACAATCTACTAGGTGCAACTATTGACCAAAACCTAAAATTCGACAAACACAATAACAATTGCCAAAGTTCATACAAAACTAGGTTCACTCTACCGCTGCAAGAGCTTCCTCACACAAGAATCCTGAATCACTATATCTCGTACCCATCTACTCTCCACCTTACTATACATTTCCCCAGTTCTAACTAACCTAAACAAATCTGACCTTCTGAACCTATTTACCTGTTACAATGTTGTTCTCCTTTCGGCTTTTCCCGGTTAGGGGTCACCACAGTGGAACTCTGGTCCACTAATGATTGGCAGTAGATTTTTTATGGGTGCCGAGGTGCCAGCTCGCCTGTTACAATAAAATCTCACAATTTGCAACCACCAAAACTGCCCTGCTGACTGTTACCAATTGCTTACATAGCTCAGGCCAATATCTTTATTCCTATGCAGTTGCTAAAGCCTGGAACTCTCTACCCCCTGACATTAGATGTCTAAATAGTAAACATACTTACAAATCCCTACTAAAAGATCTCATATTCAAAACTTGGATATGTTCCTGTACAGAACCAGACTAATTTCACCTGTTCCTGACTTTCAACATCCCTAGATAACAAGTGTACTGTGCAGTTTCACTTAGTGCATAGTACTGTGAACCAGGAGTTTAGGCCACCTTTATTGTAATGATTTCTAGTATATGACCCTGTTTGCCTATGGAAACTTCTTTCTGAATTTATGTTCAAGCAATTCTATATTTGTTGTACAGTATCTTAATTGTTTCTCAATATTCTAACCACTGTTTGCTGCCTCAGTTGTAAAACACTGATTTTTTACTCATTTTATATGTGCCTTGCTCAAAATAGCTATGTTTATATAATTTTTGTATTATTTTTATTATTTGTTATATTTTTTTACTTGGAGCTTTTCTCTCCGGGCCTCTGCTGAAAATGGCTACATTGTGTCCAGTTGGACTAACCCGGTAAACAAATGGAAAATAAAATAAATAAATAAAAAATTTAACTGTAATCTCACTGTATCCAAAATTTGTTCTGTTTGATAAATTATCTCTTTCATCCAATACTAAAACCAAATCTTCTGCACAGGTTAACGGTAATGGTAACTTTATTGCTTCCTTATGTTTCCATTGACCTTCCTCTAACATTGAGGTACACATTTGTATAACTGCATTCATCATCATCACAACATTATTGATCTGATTTACAAAGCCCTGTACAAAACTAGTAATAAAACTTCCATGAGCCTAGACAACATACCAGCAATGCTGATTCATGGTTTGAAAGTCTATCAGTGTTGTATTTAATCCATACATAACAGTATTGTACACTTATCTTGGAAAAAATCATTAATTACACCAATTCATAGACAGGGTAATAATATGGACCTAGGTAACTAGAGGCCTATAAGCCTTACATCTGTGTTGCGTAAATACTATGAAAGGGCATTAGTGAAATTAATTCTTTTTCCAATAACCACAGTGGACAACACAGTTTCTATTCTGGCAGATCCACACTTACAAACCTGGTAGAATTTTACAATCAAGTCACTTGGGCACTTGATAATTCACTAGCATCTGGTGTTATCTACAAAGATTTAACCAAAGCTTTTAACACTGTTTCACACAGATCCATAACGACACTGATGAATTATAACTATATCCCACTTCTGATTAACTGGGTTAGTAGTTGGCTGTCTGGAAATTTACAAGGTGTTATAGTTAAAGGTCATCAATCTAAATTTCTTTTTGTATTGTCTGGTGTTCCCTATGTTTCTACGTACAGCTCCCATTTTGTTTAACCTAGTACTATCTCCCAGTCCTATCAATAAACAGTTTCCGCAGTTTAAATGTGTGGATGAGTATAAGATAGGATTTGCACTAGATAGTAACTGGGCCTCTACACCTATATCACAGACAGGACCCCAGGAAGTTAGAACTGGGGAGTCTACCTCTACAAAAAGGCCAGTCACAAGTGGAGTCCCTCAGAGATCAGTCCTTGGATCGCTCCTTTTTTGCATTTAATTCTCAGAAGTCAAGGCCAATGTCAATGGTCTCTGGTTGACTAAAGCTGCAAATGATTGCAAATTAGGAGCTGTCATTGAGTCTCACACTGACACAAATGTTCTCCAGGAGGGGCTGACACAGGCAAACAACTAGTGTCAGAGTCATGGACTAAAACTAAATTTATTTATTTATTTTACTTTATTTTACATTTGTTGATTGGGAGAGTCTGACTGGATACATGCCCATTTTCAGCGGAGGCCCGGGGAGAAAAGATCCACAGATTAAATAACATAGCATGTAAAAACACTGGTAAACACAAAATTTAAAAAAGGTTATATAATTATGAAGTTTAAAAATACAAAAGATACATAGAAAGCACAGTAGTTCCAATTAATGCCAAGAAATGCATAATAGTATCCTTTGGGTCATCCATCCCTGGCAACTATCATATTGACAACACACCCCCTAGAGCTGACCCAGAAGTCAGGGACTTATGGACACACATAGATAGTAATCTAGCCTTTGATCATCACGTGTCTACAGTGGTGAGGAAATCATTCTATGTTGCGCAACTTATAAACAAATGTATGGCATCTAAGTCCAAGGAAGTCATTGTTCCACTGTATTCAGCAATCATCAGACCGATCATTGAGTACAATACCCCCTTTGGTGTGTACCTAATTAGGCATATCCAAAAACTGGAACGTCCAAAGAGGTTCCTCACTAAAAGAATACAGGGCATAAGTAATATGTCCTATGGAGACCACCTCAAGGCTTTATCACTGTATTCTGTCTCCTACAGGCATTTGAGGGGAAATTTATGCCTGGCATACAGGGCATTGTCAGACCCCACTCTGATGGACTTCCTGCATATCCACAAAACAAACAGTACCAGAATTATCTGTTCTAAAGACTTAAACATTGCTTGTGATATAAATAGGACCTGCTAGAGAGATAGGTATGTATCCCAGAGACTACCCCATCCATGGAACAGGCTCCCCATCCATGTAAATCAGAGTTCTTCCCTAATCCAATTAAAGTGCAACTTGGACAATTGTATGGGAAACCGGAAATTCGTCCCTGGTTTGGCACCTATGTCTCTGATGCAAACAGGTAACCTGTAAATGGTTCATCTCCCAGGCCATTGCTTACACTTATCAAGGATTTCAGAACTCATCAGAGATTTGGGATGCATGGTTGGGCTTAAAAAGGCCCTTGTGGTTGTTAGCCTAGTAAACACCTATGAACCTATATCTGAATTTTTATATGAATTTTCTACTTGGGCTAAGGAGGTCGGTCTAAATTTCAGCTCAGAGAAGTATAAAATAGTATATTACAACACCAAATCTGTTTCTAGACAATATACCTTTAAATCATATTAATTACTACAAGGGTTTGGTTTTACTTATTTCATCATACTTTTCATTCATATCTCACATTATAAGTACTAGGAAACATGCATTACCATTAACGGTTCACATGTTCAAATCCCTATACTTACGAGATGACGAAAGTTTAATGCATCTTAACAAACTATTCATTCATCCAGTTTTAGAATATAGCATAACTTACTGCTTATACAGCAGGTACCAACTTCTGTTACTTGAATATGTCCAATGGGGTGGAAGGCTGGCATAATGGTTAAGGTTAAAGACACAAGGTGCAGCATTTGATACTCACTGGCTAGGCTTAAAATGTCCCACAAGAGCAGTTAGTCTAGTACTAACTTAAGAACCTATGAGCCTTATTATGAAAATTTATTAAAAGAATACTGTAGATCAGTGTGCATGTCTCTTTAAGAAACATCCTGTGGGCATGTAGTAATGTAGTGATTACTGAGCATGTGCAGGGACAGAGTGCCATTTTGTGTTAAGATGCTGTAGTGTAAACATGTATGTGTGTAAGCTTTATCTGTTAATCAGTTTGTTTATAGTTATTGAAGCTGCTGTCCATCCTGATGTGTTTTCATGTAATAAAGATTCTTAAATGAACTATCCCACCTGCTTGTCATCCTTGGAGTAAGTGATGAGTGACATGGTGTTAGAACCAGGATTTCTAAAGGACATGATGTTAGAAGAGGCAAATCCAATGGCCAGAAAGTTTCTCTACTTTGACTTTGAGTGGTATCTACAGAAGTGGGCAGTCCTTGCTGCATACATAATCTGCAAAAAAAAAAAAAAAAAAACAGGTCAGAAACAAATTTGTAATGTTAAAACTTGCTCAAACTATTTCTTCTTTGCTAAATATGAAATGAAGCATACAGACTGTTCTAAATGATATTAAAATAAGTCAGAATGTCCGATATTTTAGAATTATTCAAATTACTATGGAAAATGTTTGAAATAAAGGCCAAATTGCATGAAATTCTGTATTTTTCATATTAACTGGGGCTATCCGTGTTATCAGAAGTGTATGAAGTGCTCGCATGTTTGTACAGTGTTACAGTAAAGTTATTTTGCAAAATACTGCCATTTCAGAGCATATTTCACAAAGTACAGTATTTTAAAGAGTTTATTGTGCATTTGTGTGTTACTCCAAGCTGCAGAGGCAACTTATTTGTACATAATTACAACCGCCATATTTTCAGTGTGTTTGTACATACTTTGTTGGCATGGCTAAAGGATTTTGAAAACCAGGTCCACTAGTGTTTGACAATAATATTGCTGAGAACTGGAGAGTGTTTGAGCAAGAGTATGACATTTTCATACAGGCTGCATTTTCTGATAAAGATGACCATACAAAGGCATTTATTCTACTTAATTTAGCTGGGTCAGAAGCAATGTAGATTTCTGTATGCACCTGCTATCTTTGCTGCAGAGGGGGAAACCATCATATTGTTGTACAGGCTGATTCTCGGGAGTCAAGGGAGGATCCTGAGTGTTTAAAACATAAATTTAGAGAAATGTGTAACTCCCACAGAAGTGTTACAGTGGAAAGGCACTTATTTTACACAAGGGATCAAAAGCCAGGTGAAGCTTTTGCAGCATATATAACTGACCTGAGAAATAAAGCTAAAACATGCAGATTTGGTGATTTTAAGAGGTGCGTTAATAAAGGACAGATTTGTAAGTGGTATTAAAGATGATGCCGTGAGAAAGATTTTGCTTTGTGGCAGTGATTTAACTTTGAATAAGGCCATTGAGATTTGTCAGATATATGAGCTCACAGAAAAGCACACAAATATGCTTACAAATAAGAATAGCTTTAGAAGTTACTGCAGTAAAGCTCATATAGACAGTATGCAGCATGTTATTAAAAGAAACGGACCCAGGCACATGGCAGCAATTGTAGTCTCTGCCACACCCACTGGTAAATCCCAGAGCTTTCTAGCAAGTTCGTACAGCCTCAGTGAAGTATAAGAGTGAGTCAGCAAACTCAAAGCATGGGCCCAACCTAATTTCATTGTCAACCATTATAATTGTGGTAACAGCCATGAATCTAAAAGAGAAAAATGCTTAGCTTTTGGTCAGCAATGTCGCAAATGTAGTAAATGGAATCACTTCAAAAAGTTTTTGTAAATCAAAGGGTGCACACACTTTTACTAAAAGGGATCATTTTAAGAAAGAAATTGATCAATTAGAAAGTCATGACCCAGAGCCTCATTCTTTTATGTTGATGGCATATCAGTGCTTAGTAAAACAGTCAATGCAGTTTATTTATGGGATAAGAATG
This sequence comes from Protopterus annectens, assembly GCF_019279795.1. NCBI lineage: Eukaryota > Metazoa > Chordata > Ceratodontiformes > Protopteridae > Protopterus > Protopterus annectens. The sequence continues at coordinate 474,061,092 of NC_056731.1, forward strand.
ACGTATTTTGTACTGTTTGGATAAATGGCAAACTCACAGAGCTCAAAGTTGATACTGACTCAAATTGCAATGTTATGTCTGCAGAAACATTTGCTAGAGTAAGTGCTGGTGAAAGGCTTGATTTGACAAAGTGTGTAAAGCTTGTTGCATATGGTGGTGAATAGATTTAAACTGAAGGCTCAGTAGTGCTTTCATGTTACTCTGCGTGTAGAAGTTGCAACTTATTATTTTATGTGGTCAAAAGGCATGTCCAGTCATTATTAGACCTCAGACATTTTGAAAATGGGACTGCTTTCATTTAATAAGGAAGTTCACCATGTTAACTTAAGACCACTACTCTAATTTTGCCCAGTCTATTTTTTCTACCTATGCTGATCTTTTTAAAGACAAACTAGGCAAGCTTTCAGTTGTGTACTCGAAGTTAGACCCAGATGTCAGTCCAGTTATCAAGCCAGCTAGCAAAGTTCCAATAGCTATGCAGAACAGAGTCAAAGCCAAGCTAGATAAAATGGTGCAACAAGGTGTGATTTGTCCAGTAGACAAACCAATTGAATGGGTATCTTCCATGGTGGTAACTCATAAGAAAAGCTCAGATGACATCAGAATATGTATTGACCCATAAGATTTGAACAAAGCACTAAAAAGGCCTCATCACCCAATGCGCACAGTCAAAGAGTCACAGCCTTGATGCCAAATTCCACTGTTTTTTCTGTCTTAGATGCAAAGAGTTCATTTTGGCAGATTCAGCTAGATAAGAAATCCTCATTGCTCACTATTTTCAGTACTCTGTTTGGAAGGTACAGATTTCTGATAATACCATTTGGGATAAATTCTGCAAGTAAAATATTTCAACGTGCAATGGAGCAAATTTTTTCTGGGTATCCTTGTGCTATTATCGTAGACGACATACTGATTGGAGGTAATGGTGAAGCTGTGCATGACAGAAACCCCAGAAAAGTTCTGAAAAGGGCACATCAAGTGAATCTTAAGCTCAATCCACAGAAATGCAGGCTACAAGAAGTCACTTACGTTGGTCATTTATTCACCAGTTCAGGCTTACGACCAGACCCTTCTAAGCAAACAGCCATTCTTGAGATACCAGCTCCAGACAATGTTCAAGCCTTGCTATATTTTCTTGGCATGGTTAACTATCTAGGCAAGTTCATTCCAGACTTGAGTCAAATATCAGCACTACTCAGAGAAGTAACATGTAAAGATGTATCTTGGTCTTGGTTAGAACAGCACCAGAGAGCATTTGATGTCCTGAAACAGAGAATTGCCAGCCCACCTACTCTCAGATACTATGACATCCACAACCAATTACTCTTTCATGTGATGCTTCGAAATTTGACCTTGGTGCAATCATTTTACAAGAGGGTCAACTTTTTACTTATGCATCAAGAACTCTCACCCAAGCTGAACTGCAGTATGCTCAGATAGAGAAAAAGCTTTTGGCAATTTTGTTTGCATGTTCCAAGTTCCATGATTATGTTTATTGTAGACCTATCCAGATTGAAACAGATCGTCAACCTTTAGTCACTATCCTGAGAAAGCCTATGAATTCAGCTCCAGACTGCAATGCATGATATTGAGATTGCAAAAGTATAATTTCAATCTTGTCTACAAGAAAGGCAAACTTCTTTATCTTGCTGATACATTATGCAGCTCACCCAGAAGTACCACTGAACAGCATGACAATGAGAGCTTTGATTTTGAAATCATGGAAGTGAGAAATTTTTCTTCCACACGTCTTGATGAGCTGAGAGATCACACAGGCACAGATCCAGTTTTACATAAGTTCAACTACTTTCTCAAAGAAGGATGACCATCAAAGCAATCTGGTTTACCTCAAGAAGTGCAACCTTATTTTCCATACATAGATGAGATTTTGGCTGACAGTGGTACAGTCATGAAAGTTATTGCTCCAAAGTACTTGCAACAGGACATTACTATGTTACATTGAGGTTACCCAGGAGCAGAATCTACTAAAAGAAGGGTGAGAGACCTAATATTTTGTCCTTCTATGTCACAAGACATTGACAGAGCACTTTTATCTTGTTCTGTGTAATAGTAGAAAACCACATCAACAGAACCACTTCAGCTAAATCAGATTCCGGAACTACCTTGGTCGACAGTAGCCACTGACATTTTCGTGAGGAATGGTCAACATTACTTGGTGTTAGTAGATTCATACTCCAATTGGTTCGGGATAGACCTACTTCCCAATCTGGCATCCACTACTGTCATTACCAAAATGAAGCATCATTTTACAGTGCATGGATCTCCACACAAAGTTATTTCTGACAATGACACACAGTTTACAAGCCGACAGCTGAAAAGATTTCCCAGAGATTGGAACTTTACACACGTCACGTGTATCCCAGAGTATCCTCAGTCAAATGGTTTGACAGAACGGGCAGATCAAAGTGCAAAACAGTTACTTGAGAAATTGAAATGAGACAATAGTGACATTTTCTTGAATCTCTTGAATCTCAGAAACATTCCTCATGACAAATATCTTGGTTCACCTGCTCAGAGACTTCTGTCGAGACAAACCAGAACCACATTACCGATCAGTAGTCAATTCTTGGTTCCATGTGTCAAAAACAACAGGTCATTGAAAGGCAGTCTGTTGAAGAAACACCTAACCAGAAGTTCTACTATGATAAGACCAGCAATCCGCTCAATCTATTATGAGAGGAAGAAGTGGTAAGGATGCACATGTTCAAAGGTTATGATCAGATTGGAGTCATGAAGAACATCTGTTTCGAGCCAGGATCGTACATTGTGGAATCACAAGGATCAGAATTCAGGTGGAATTGGAAGCATTTGATACCAGTGTCTGAGCCTATATAGCAGCACCTAGCCTGTGAGAAAGGCTCTTTAGCTCAGAGTGAGTTGCCTGGTGTTCCAGTTCCTGAGGAATTTCCAGAAGCAATTTCCATTCCTGTAATGAATCTCGAGGCAAGCTATTCACTGAAACCTGTCCCTGTTGCTAAGTCCAGTCCTGATGGTTATGTCACAAGATCTGGTCAAGTGTCGAGACCATGTTCCAGATATACAGTGACTTAGACATGACAATTTGAATCATTTGAATATTGTGTTTATTTTCTAAATGTGTATATTGATGCATGCCTAGCTGCTTTCTTTTCTTTAACAGGTAGGATGTTGATCAGTGTGCATGTCTCTTTAAGAAGCCTCCTGTGGGCATGTACTAATGTATTAATTACTTAGCACGTGCAGGGACAGAGGGCCATTTTGTGTTAAGATGTTGTAGTATAAGCATGCATTTGTGTAAGCTCTATATATTAATCAGTTTGTTTATAGTTATTGAAGCTGCTGTCCATCCTGATGTATTTTCATGTAATAAAGCTTCTTAAATGAACCTGCTTGTCATCCTTGGAATAAGGGGCGAGCGACAAATACCTTCTGTTCATCATCTGTCTTATAAAACCTAATTAATCCCACACCCTTTCTACCTTAGTCATTTCATTATATCACATATTATTTCCTCATCATATTTTCTTTTGTAATATAGCAATTCTTCACATCTTCTTTTCCACAAATGCCAGTGAAAAATAAGATGAAATATAAAATATAAAATAATAGAACAAATAAATTTTAAAAGCTGTAATACCGAAGAGATGTCACAACATCGTTGATTGTATGTCATTTCACTACAGACATACAATGGGAAAAGCTATTTCTACATATAGAATCTATCAGGGTAAAATGTTGCAAACTACTTATAACATCTTCGTCTCCACTAACAGTAGAAGACATTGATATGATCGTAACAATTTTGACATTGCATTATGTAGAACACACTTAAGAAGGCATTTATACACACGTTGTACAAAGACTTTGAATTGAATGAAAGTTATTGCTCCAAAGTACTTGCAACAGGACATTACTATGTTACATTGAGGTTACCCAGGAGCAGAATCTACTAAAAGAAGGGTGGAAGTTAAAGTATTTGATGCTAAATTTGAGCTAGTGTTCTTAGATTGCCTTAGGAACACTGTAATGAGAAACAGCTGCATGCTCAATGGACAACCCTACTATACCCCTCTCCCCTGTCTAATCTTTTTCCTTATCCATCCATTCCCCATCACAGATACACAAGAATTTCCATAAATTGTCTTCATCATCCTTCTTATTTTTTTCTCCTACCTCGTATTCCTTTAAAATGTTTAAAATTTCCCCATGATCAGTACTATAAAATGCCTCAGCCATATCACAGTCTTACTTTCCTTTCTCCTTCCCCCTTATCTATACACTCAACCATTTCTTTAACCATCATTAACATTTCTTTTGCTCTTTTGCCTACCTGTAACTCTATACACTCCTTTATCTAATTCTTCTTTCATGATCCTCATCATTCTTTTCTGAATATTCTTCATAAATATTGTATAGTGAGTATTTCCAACACAATCGGTCTCCATCCAAATAAAATGGTATTTCAGTGTAGAAATTTTTACAGCTATAACCCATACTATATTTTAACATTTGCTAAATTTAAATAGTGAATTACATTGTACCATGTTAGTAGTGCTATACAGCATGGTCAAATTTCTTTAAAACAAATTGCTACTTGTGGGAATAATGTTTTAAAAGTTATGATGTAACTGTGCTAGCCACCCAGTAGTGTGAACCTTGGTTCTAGATGATTGTCCGTGTTAGTGACACCCCAACCCCATTTGTAAAAATGGGAAAAGGGGTTAACTTTAAATTGACGTGAGGAATAGAAAATTAGAGGGATGAGAAAATCTAGAGTAAGGAAGGACAAAATAGTTTTGTGATGTAATATATCTGTGTATAAGAGGGAAGAGCAAAAAGGATGTTTGTGATATGTATGATTAATTGTAGATGTTGTGCAGGTGGGCTTTAAGGAAGAATAAATGTAATTGTAGTGTGGGTGGGTGAGAATTGTGGGTAAGGTAGGGGAGCACAGTGAGTCCAAGTGTATTGAGGGCAAATGGTGTGAGTTCTTCTCCATAGAGCCAGTATATCACCAAAAGTAATTGAAGGAAGTGACACTGATATCCCCACCCATCCCACCCCCACCCCCCAGTAAGGAAACCTCTGTAAAAAAATTCTCCAAAGCCAACTTCATGCTACTCAAGTCAGAAATGACAAACTTCATGACACCCATGCAGACAGGAGCTGAAAGTTTGACTGCTGAATCCTACACTAAGGCACTGTATGAGCACATCCACTTGTGCATGAATCATGCCATACCAAATAGAACCAAGACACTCTCCTCCAAATAAAGGAAGCCAATCTGGTGGTCCTCTGCCATAAACAAACTATGCAACAGAAGGAAGAAACTGTTGCAGAAAAGAGGAAAATCCCAGGATGCAAAAAAACTCCCTTACCAGCCTCAGTAAGACACTGAGATCCCTCATAAAATCCTCCAAAGCTAGTTACGAAAATAAAATTGCCAAAGATTCCAAACAACCACAAGGCATTCTATAGTTATGTCAAGAATCTAAATGGCAATGCTCAGATCTGCTGTGAGCTACAGCAGAATAGCATTAAATATACTGATCCCAAGGATATTGCCAATATCCTGGCAGATCAATTTAGTGCCAACTTCACCCCCCTCTCACCCCCTAAAGGGCCCATCTCAATACCAAAAGATTGCCAAATTCTGGTAATCACGGCCACACAGGTAGAAACCACACTCTCCAAAGCTAAGAATGCAGCATCCATGGGACCAGATGACATCCCGGGCTGTATGCTACATGAACTACAAAATGAACTGGCACCTCAGCTAAGTGTCATGTTTAATCATAGCCTCACCTCAGGCTTTGTACCCAATGAGTGGGGCACAGCTGCAGTTATCCCACTCCACAAGGGGGGATCCACCTTGGACCCCTGGAACTACCATCCCATCAGTCTGATGAGCCTGATCTGCAAGGGCATGGAATGCATTATCATGGAACTTATAAACAAAGACATTGGCAACCTTCAAACACTGGTCCCCACCCAGTTTGGGTTCGTGAAGGGCTGATCTGGTCTCCGGAACCTGACTGACTTCTTTGAATCAGTCTCCAGAGCTGTGGACGAGGGTAAGGTGGTGCACACAGCCTATCTGGACCTTGCCAAGGCCTTCAACACCATCCCCCACTCTGGAATCATAGATAAACTTACTAAGCTGGGTATAAATCCCTACGTCACTCGATGGGTTGCCAACTAACTTACTGACAGAACCCACACTGTAAAAGTAGCAGACTCCAAATCCAGCTCCAGACAAGTGACAAGTGGAGTACCTCAGGGTTCAGTCCTGGGACTGCTCTTGTTTGGCATCTACTTCTCTGAAGTACAGGCCAACACTAAGGGACTCTGGCTAACAATGTTTGCAGATGACTGCAAACTGGGAGCCATTATTGAATTCCCAAATTATGTGGATATTCTACAAAAGGGCCTTACATAAACAGATTATTGGTGCCAGAGCCATGGGCTCAAAGCTTAATGCCAAGAAATGTATAGTTATCCCCTTTGGGAAAAAACATGTACCCATGAATTACCACATAGGTAGCAGTACACTAAACACCGAAAGTGTAATGCGAGACTTAGAGACACAGGTGGGCAGTGGTCTCACCTTCGATAACCACATCGCCACAACAGTCAGGAAATCATTATATGTGGCACACCTCATCATTAAGGGCTTTTCATCCAGAAAAAAGGAGGTCATTGTCCCACTGTACTCATCCCTTATTAGACCCACTACATAGTACAATGCCCCATTTGGTTAGTACCTCACAAGACATCTGCAACAACTGGAAAAGCTGCAGAAATACCTCACCAAAAGAATCACAGGCCTAAAGCAGTTGCCCTATGTTGACTGTCTAAAACAACTCCAGCTATACTATGTGGCATATCTACTCAGAGGCGATTTCTGCTTAACATACTAGGCCGTGTCAAACCCTGAGCTGTTGGACATGCTCCACTTAAAGAAATCCCAATCCCTCAGAGCCACACGCTCCAGGGATCTAAACCTTGTCATCACAATTAACAAAACATGCTGGAGGGATAGGTTCTTGACCCAGAGACTCCCCATACTTTGTAATAGACTGCCCATACATGTCAAGCAGAGCACCTCCTTGGCCCTCTTCAAAAGGAACCTTGACGATTGGATGGGAGATAGGAAGTCCACCCAGGGATCACGTCAGTCACCTTGCTAGACAGGGGTCCAGGGAAGTAAATATCGTGGGAAGAAATATCCAGGGAATTGTTATGGCTAGGCTTGTACAGGCCCTAGGGCCGATAGCCTAGTACCAACCTATGAACCTATAATAATTTTCATGCAAGCATCTAAGGGTACTTACTAGTGTAAATGCAAAAAGGAAATCATAGAGTATGATGTATTAAAAGTAGTGGAATAAAATAAGGGCAGAGTGACACAATAGTAAAGGAGTTATCAGTGAAACTTTAGGGCTTGGAAAAGGAAAAAAGCAAACCGACCTAGACCAGTCTATAAAGGCAGGGATGGAGATTCACAAATGCAGTCACTGGAAAGAACAAGTAGGAAAGTTCAGGCTACCAGCTAAAGTAGGATGCAGTTCATTAAAAGAAGGAGTGGGGCAAATTTAATGCTCAGAGGGGCAGTGGATGCATTTTTTGGGTTTAGGTCTTAAAAATGGACAAAAAGCAGACCACTAAGCACTGGTCAAGCAGAAGACAGACACTAAACTTCATAGCATTTTGAACATGGCATGACTAAGATGATAGAATGAACAGGTAAATTCCCTTTATACTGAGTTAAAAGACAAGTCTGTAAATTTTTGCAGGGCTGGCTGCTGTATTTATAGTACAAAAGCAAGGTGAGGCCGATACAATGCCAATAAGGAGATGAACAGATATCCACAAGAGAACAAACCAAACTGGTAAATACTGACCAACTCGAAAAACTGCAGAAAAAACTCCGTAACCACCTTTACACGAACACTGCTTTATTGTTGACCTAGGTTTCGTCCGTACGAACTTCCTCAGAATACAGTCTATCATTCTACATCATTTATTTATACAATACTGATTATTCAATAATCATATTAATTAATGACCTAATTTCCCGCCATACTTTCTTAAAAGAAATGGTATTGATTCAAAAATGTATATAAATATATTCTCTCATTTGAAACCAACACATATATATACATTATACTCTCATGCACTTTACAAATAGACATATACATATAATCTAATACAAATCAACTTACAAAATGCTATAAAATTGTGTATAGCTATTAATTTGATCAATTTGTAATGACATATAATGAATGATTTATTACCCTATTTATTATTGTTATACTACATGTATACCATAATAAATATATATATTAACCCTATGATGTTACTGAGTATATATATTCTTTTACTACGAATTAATTTATTAATGAAATATATATCAAGTTATATGCTGTTAGAATATAATCTTATAAGCAGAAAGCTTAACTATAATGTTTTTGCCATAGTCTTTTGGGGGTGGGGGTGATTCCACTACTATATTGAGTTAAAAGGCAAGTTTATAAGTTTTAGCAATGCTGGATATTATAATTACTTTGGGGGTGGGGTGGGGCATGCAGTCCATGACTATACAGAGTTAAAAGCCAGATCAGTAAGTATTTGCAAGGCTGGCTGTTATATTTACTTTGCTGTAGTCTTGGGGATGTGCAGTTGACAACCTTACTGAGTTAAAGTCAATTCAGCTTAATTAACTCAAATGTTGGTAAATATTTCCAGCCTACCTTATGAATGGAACCAGGAAAACATTTGGACAGCCTTCTTTTTACTAAGCTCAGGTATGCCCTACTAGTTTTTTTACTTTAATTCCATTAATACAACTTGTTTTTCTTTGGGTGACTATAAATAAAATATATATATTCATTTATCTTTCCAGTCACTGTAAAAATCACTCTCTCTCATGCAGGAAAGCCAGCTGGATGCCCATCACTGCTCTAGTTTCCTTACTGGCAGCCTCTGTTACATTTAAGTTGCTTTACTGTGTCTACTGTCTTTATTAGTCCATAACATTTATGTAAAAAACTGCTTTCTGACAAAAATCTATGGTAATCATACGAGAAGACATGTATTTGTTAGTTAGTCTTGTCTGCTGCTGAAGTATTGTTTTGTGGCATTATTTATTTATTCCTTTTGATTACTGGGAAAGTCTGACTGAGCACAGGACCTATTTTCAGTGTAGACCTAAGGAAAAAGACTCAAATGTATAAAAAAAACAAACAATAGACAGTGACACTAATATTTGAAAAGCAATAATATGCAGTAGTCTTTACAGCATTTTTCAAAAGAGAGAGAAATGCATTTCAAACATGATAAAGTATACAGACAGCTATACTGTTGCTATTTTCAACAGAAAACAATATGTCTTCCAAGCTGTTTAGTAGTTAGAGAGCTAGAGTAGAGAAACAGAAGACAAGGCTAGTTGAGGGTGAGGAGTATAACCAAGGGGGGACTAGTTACAGTACAGGTATGAGAAGGAGATGGGAGGGAGATGAGCAGGGATGAGGCTGAAAAGAGCAATGTACTAATCTAGTGCAGAACATTTGCAGAGCCAGGAACTGATTACGTGAGACTTTAGCTATAGTTTGAATGATTTTAATGAGCTGTCCAATCTTACTGTTAGGAAATGGAATTGCATGTTTTTGACACTTGATGGGAATAAAAAGCCTGCAGAGTTATTAGATTTTGATATATGTAAAATATCTTTCTCACAAGAGTGCAAGCTTCTGGGTAGGTTGTATGGCTGTACAATGCTGACTAGATTAGAGATGAACAGTCTTTGATTTGTTCATTAGATTGTGGATAATAAGGCGTTATGTGCATGTGAATTGGTGAGGTAGTTCAAGCCATTGGAGGCCTCTGAGAGTCAAACAGTGATATGATCTGTGGGGAAAATTGACTACACATTTTGTAAACTTGTTGTAGTACTGCTACAACAAGGTATTGGTACCGATGTTTAAGAATAAGGGTGATGTGCAGAGCTGAAGTAACTACAGAGGGATAAAACTGATCAGTCACAGTATGAAGCTATGGGAAACAGTAGTGGAAGCTAGGTTAAGAAGGGATGCGATGATTAGTGATCAGCAGTACGGTTTCATGCCAGGAAAGAACACTACAGATGCAATGTTTGCTCTGAGAGTGTTGATGGAGAAGTATAGAGAAGGTCAGAAGGAGTTGCATTGTGTCTTTGTGGATTTAGAGAAAGCATATGACAGGGTGCCTAGAGAGGAGTTGTGGTATTGTGTGAGGAAGTCGGGAGGGGCACTGAAATATGTAAGAGTGGTACAGGATATGTACGAGGATAGTGTGACAACAGTGAGGTCTGCAGTGGGAGTGATGGATGCGTTTAAGGTGGAGGTGGGATTACATCAAGGATCAGCTCTGAGCCCTTTCTTATTTACAATGGTGATGGACAGGTTGACAGTTGAGATCAGACAGGAGTCCCCGTGGACTATGATGTTTGCAGATGACATTGTGATCTGTAGTGAGAGTAGGGAGCAGGTGGAGGAGACCCTGGAGAGGTGGAAATATGCTCTAGAGAGAAGAGGAATGAAGGTCAGCAGGACTAAGACAGAATATATGTGTGTGAATGAGAGGGAGGATAGAGGAATGGTGAGGATTCAGGGAGTAGAGGTGGCAAAGGTGGATGAGTTTAAGTACTTGGGATCAACAGTTCAGAGTAATGGTGAGTGTGGAAGAGAGGTGAAGAAGAGAGTACAGGCAGGATGGAGTGGGTGGAGAAGAGTGTCAGGAGTGATTTGTGACAGACTAGTACCAGTAAGAGTGAAAGGGAAGGTCTACAAGAGGGTAGTAAGACCAGCTATGTTATATGGGTTGGAGACAGTGGCATTGACAAAAAGGCAGGAGTCAGAGCTTGATGTGGCAGAGTTGAAGATGTTAAGATTTGCACTGGGTGTGACGAGGATGGACAGGATTAGGAATAAGTATATTAGAGGGTCAGCCCAGGTTGGAAGGTTTGGAGACAAAGCCAGAGAGGAAAGATTACATTAGTTTGGAAATGTACTGAGGAGGGATGCAGAGTATATTGGGAAAAAGATTCCTAGGATGAAGCTGCCAGGTAACAGGAAAAGAGGGAGACCTAAGATAAGGTTTATGGATGTGGTGAGAGAGGACATACAGGTGATTGGTGTGACAGAGCGAGATGCAGAGGACAGGAAGAAATGGAAACAGTTGATCTGCTGTGGTGACCCCTAACGGGAGCATCCAAAAGAAGAAGAAGGAGTGACTGGAGAAACAGAGTATGGGGCGTTATTACAGTTTGCAGTAAGTTCATGGTATTGTGTTGTGTAGAGCTATTGAATAAGGAAGAGACTTATTTAATAAAGTTAGAGTTAAATTTGTTAACAATGCCAGTTGAGTTGTTAGATTTGTGTGTAGGTGAAAGCTGTTTTGAATGACCAGGATTTAGAAGCTGATTTATGGAAAACCAGAGTAATTTGGGGTTCTGATAATTTGTTTTTTTTAATTTTTTTTAAAAAATGAAGTAATTTTGTTTAGTAAACAAACAAAACAAAAGTCCACATTAAATCTCTCCAAAGATGCTTTCAATGTATGTTGGTATTCTTTGTTTTATTACTGCTTCACAATCACTCAAGTGCTCTTTATTATATTTAATGGTTTTAGTTTTTTTGTAAAAGTTGAAATTTTCTCAATTGACTTTAAAAGGTGCATGTTGCTTCCCTGCAGTGAGACATTCAGAGCATTCAGCTTTTCAAAAATACCACTTAAGTATACCAAAAAATAACCATTCACAACATTTTCAGTATACTTGTGGTCTTCCTCTTTAAGAAAAATATAAATTTCCTGTCACAGTTCAAACGTACGAGACAAAACATTACCACGAGAGAGCCATCATGAAGTGCTGTAGTACAACAAAGACATGTGCTCAGATCCCATATCCTCGCATAGTTTTTTGAAAAACCTTGTCTTCAACAGCCAAGTTTTTATAAAGTTTACTACATTTACTACATATTCTAAGACCTGGTTCAATGTAGGACTCAGATATTTTGATGCGAGTCCTTCCCTGTGAATAACGCAATGGGTCCAAAGTGCATCAAGGGCTTTGCTTCGAATAAGTGCCTGCAATCCTCCATAACGAGCACCATCAGTACAGACACCAGTGCACTTAGTTCACTCCAAATTATTTTTGGATATAAAAGTATCAAGGATCTCGAACAAGTGTTGAGCCTTAGCACCAGCAGTGATATATTTACAAAAGAGAAGGTCTTCCACAATGTTATCACCATCTATAAACCATACATAGCAAATGAAGTGTGCATCACTATTATTATCTGTGGCCTCATCCAGCTGCAACCCAAATTCCTTCCCTTTTATTTTTGTAATTAATTGATCATTGAGGTCCTCAGCTATATGATGTATTCTGCGACTGATGGTGTTATTGGACAAAGGCACTTTTGAAAGCAGCTTCCCAGCAGACTCACCGATCATAATGTTCACCATATCTACAGCAGCCGGTAGAATGAGTTCTTCTGCAATGGTATGAGATGTCTTACATTTTGCGATTCTATGTGCCAGCTTGTAAGATGCTAGCAAAGCATTGCTTGGTATGGATGCCTGCTTATAAAAACTACCTTTTTGTTGATTTAACTCTTTTTAACTTCCTGGTAAATTAGTCACGAGATTTACTAACCATGCTGGGATGAATGGTTTCTAAATGGCGTTTCAACTTACTTGATAGCATGCACTCTGGTGCCAAAACTTTTATACACAGTACACACTGCGGCCTCTCTTTACCACTGACTTCTGTTGACGTAAAACCAAAGTCCAAATAACTGTCATCATATTTTCTAGATTTGCGCTTCTTCACACTGTTGCCACTGGTTGATGGTGTGCCCATTTTATTTTCATTCTCACAACACTTATTACTGTTTAAAAAATGATCCATTTTTAAACATACATAGATAGGAGAAGAGATGAGGGCAGCCACGGTGGTGCAGCAGTTAGCATTGCCACCTCACAGCAAGAGGTTCTCCGGTTCGATCCTTGGCTGGGGTGCCTTCTGTGCAGAGTCTGCATTTCCTCCCTGTAGTTGCATGGGTTTCCTCTGGGTACTCTGTTTTCCTCCCCCATCCCAACGACATGCTGTGGGTGGATTGGACACTCTAAATTGGCCCTAGGTGTGAGTGTGTGCATGTGTGTGCCTTCTGTGGAAGGTTGGGTGCCAGGCTGGCAACTCGACACCGTAAAACTCCACTGCCAATCACGAGCGGACAGGTGATCTGTTGTGGCAACCCCTAACCGGGAAAAGCCGAAAGAAGAAGGTAGGAGAAAAAATACTTCAAAAACTTCACAACTTCAACCACTCCCACTTTCTCCAGCCCTAAACAGCAAGTTTTCTTCCTGTGTTTCTAGCACACACCTTACTGCAGCCCCCCAAAAAACCTTCAGGTGCTAATCATTCATAGGTAGCATATCCAGACATGACTAAATTCTTTATGAAACCCGTTGCTCCTGCTACTTATATGGAACTTTATTAGCTGACTTACCTCCCCTGTGTGTCCAGTGTGCATCTGTCAAAAGAGCATATAAACTTTTTAGGATCACTAACAGGCAAAGTTTCCTCCATCTCAACAAAAACTTGTACACATCCAAAACACAAACCTCATCCATGTTTACAATCGCATGGCATACACTATATGGAGGTGATTCCGATCCATTTTGCAAAAAGTGTGGGGAGAATTTTTGCTATAAAACAAAATGTTGTAGTTAAGTTTCCAGATGAGAAATACACTGTGAATTTTATTAATACTATACAAATTAAATGGACAGCTAAACTATCCTAGAGTACAGAAGAGAACATGAATACTAATGTATTTGAAACCCCCTTGTAAATGCATCTGAATGGTGTTGGTTGATGTTTAATGACACTGATGTCTGTAGTGTTGCTGTGTTTAAATCCACCATTTGGTTGCTGGATGTGCCTGGTATTGAAATCCATATTAAAATTAGAAAAAGCAGACCCACTGCCATCCAAGAAATTAGATGTGTTTCCATTCTGAACCTCTAACCCAAAAGAAGTAGAATCCATCCTTGTATTACCTAAAGGGGGTGCTGAAGGAATAAACCTGTCTGTAGTGTTTTGTAAGTAACTAAGTTTCTGTGTCAAAAGGGAGATCAGTTGTGTGAGATCCTCCTGGGAAGAAGAGAATTTTTCATTGCCTTTTGTAGAACGTTATTAGAGGAATGAAACGAGCCACTGGTAGTATCCATGGTAATGGAATCATCCAAAATCAGCCTTTGAAACACTGCCACGCTGAAAATGTAAAGACCAATAATCAAAGATTCAGCGTGTAAATGTGCAGCCTAAAAGGTACATGAAAATGTAGTCACAGACCTAGGAGCTTTGGTTTAATAACTCCCTCTCTTTTTGCAATGGTTGTTCAGAAATCCTTTTATTTAACACAGCTAATTGCCTAAGCAGCCACAAAATAAACTACAAACTAATAAGCTTAGTAACTAAGCTTATTAGTTTGCAGTTTATTTTGTGGCTAAGCTTATTAGTTCACAGCACCCCTGTGAGGAAGCCGGCGCACACTTTGGGAACCAGTGGCCTAGCCTATAAAGTGATTTAATTTCAGATATTTTTCTAAAGTTTGCTGGGCTGAGGTTAACCCTCCAGTTTCCTCTGTTAAAACATATACATTTAAATAGTTACAATAGTACATATACATTTCTGTTCTCTCCAATAAGGCACACTGTGGATATATTTCATACATAAGCCCTTTACAAATACCTTTTCAACACAAACATCTGTACAGATCAGTTTGATATACACACAGCATACAGTTCTAATACTTTTGTAACACCATCATCTTGTATAACATACAGTTCTAATACATTTGTAACACAAGCATCTTGTATAAATCAGTTTGATATTCACAAATGGGATATAGTTATTTACAAAATTCCAGCTAGCTGTGCCTCCTTTCATCATACCCCCCCATCGAAGACTCAAGCTAGTTTTTCAAGTGCCCCTTAAGAAAATTTGATTGAGGCGGATGAGCCTATCTGGAAATACATTACCCCATATCCTGTCGTGAAATTCCATCTGCCTTGGCACTGCTGAACCCAGTACAGTACTGCACTGTCATATAGTATGCCTGGAACCCAAGGCTCCACCATAGTAAGGTGGGATTTTGCTGGCTGGCTTGATGTAACCATGTTAAGGGATTGTGGTCTGTAACTACAGTGAATTTCCTTCCATACAGATAAGGGTGAAGTTTCTGCAGTGCCCATACTATAGCTAGACCTTCCTTTTCTACAGTTGCATAGCATTCCTCCCTGGAATGGAGCCTATAGCTGGGATATACCACTGAGTAATCTTCTTTCTCTGAGGAAAGCTGGCTGAGTAAAGCCCCCACCCCATGGTTTGAACCATCCACCTGCACAACAACTTCTTTGCTGTAATCTGGACTGGCTAATAGAGGGAGTCCTCCCAAAATTCATTTAAGCTTCTGGAATCCCTGCTCACACTCTGGGGTCCACACTACCATATCTGGCCTGTTTTTCATTGTCAGGTCTGTGAGGGGAGTAGCTATGGTAGTATAATTGGGGACAAACTTTCTATAGTACTCTGCTGTCCCTAAGAATACCCTCACCTGCTTTTTGGTAACAGGGGTAGGTCATGCCTGGATGGCTTCCATTTTACCAGAGTCTAGCGTGATCTTACCACTCCCCACTCTATGTTCTAGGTAGGAGACCTCTGCCATACCCACCTGACACTGGGCTTAATGGGCAACCCTGCTCTCTGTAGTCAGTCCAACACCTCAGTGACATGCTGAGGATGCTTCTGCCAGAAATGGCTCTAGATGGCAATATCATCCAGGTAAGCAAGGGCAAACCTTCCTGCTCCTGCTAGGATACAATCTTTTAGCCTCTGGAAAGTTGCTGAGGCATTTTTCATCTGAAAGGGTATCTTCATGAACTCATACAAGCCGAGAGGAGTCACAAAGGCTGACCTCTCTCTAGCATTGGGAGTCAAGGGCACCTGCCAGTAACTCTTGGTAAGATCAATAGTGGTAGCATAATTATCTCCACCAAGCTGCTCTAGGGCTTCATCTGTTCTAGGCATGGGGTAAGCATCTGACTATGTGTGACTATTTAGTTTCCTGCAGTCCACATAGAACCTGGTGCTGCCATCCTTCTTTGGTACCAGCACCACTGGGGAGGCCCAAGGATTTGGATTACCCCCAGTTCCAACATTTCCTGTTTGACTCTCTCAGGCATGCTATAAGGGGCTTGTTATTAGGCCTTGGGGTCCTGTATCCACATGGTACTACACCAGGTGGGTACACCCTGGTTTCCCAGTGAACATGTCCCCAAACTCCTGTAATACTGTTTGGATTTCCTCACACCTGGGTAGGGGATCACCACTGGAGCATCCACTGAGGTGTCAGTCTGAGCCCCACTGAGAAGATCAGTCACCAGGATCCCTCTCAGACTCCTCCTGCCATCCACTGCAAATACTCAGGATCAGGGCCTCCCTATCATGGTAAGATTTCATCATGTTAAAATGGTACAGTTTGTGCCCCTGCCTTCTGCCTAGCAATTCTACCATGTAGTTAACATCACTGACCTTTCTTACCACTTTGATGGGTCCCTCCCAGGCTGGCTGCAGCTTATTGTGCCTGACAAGAATGAGAACCATAACCTGCTGCCTCACAGCATGCTGTCTGGCTTGAGCATTCCTGTTATACCAGACCTTTTTCTGCTGTTGGCCTGCTGCCAGGATCTTCTTGGCCAAGCCCATGAGTTCCCTGAGCCTTGTCCTGAGGTTTAGAACATATGACACAACAGACTCCTTGTGGGATTCACACACACCCTCTCACTCATCGTGAATCAAAGCTAGAGTTCCCCTCACCCTATGCCCATACAGCAACTGAAAAGGTGAAAATCATGTAGATTCCTGGGTTACCTTTCTCTAAGCAAACAGATGGGGCAAATATTTATCCCACTCCCTCATAAACTGGCCTGCAAATGCTCATAGCATGGACTTGAGTGTAGAGTTTAACCTCTCAACAAGACCATTAGTCTGGGGATGGTACAGGGTGCTCTTTAGGTGCTTGACCCAACAGTATTTCCACAGACAAGCGAGCAGGTCTGACATGAAATTGGTACCTCTGTCATTCAGTATTTCATTTGAGAAACCTACCCTGCTGAACATCTCTAACAAAGCATTTGCCACCTTTTCTGCCTCAATGGAGGACAGAGCCATGGCTTCAGGGTATCTAGTAGCATAATCTACTACCACCAGGACATACTTCTTCCCTGTAGAACTTGGGGTATTCAGAGGCCCAACAATATCCATAGCTATCCTCTGATATGGCTCAACCACAGGCAAAGGCATCAAAGGAGCTTTGACATTGTCTCCTGTCTTGTCTACTTTTTAGCACTACTCAAAGGTTCTGCAGTACCCTGTTACAACCCTTGCAATCCCAGGTGAATAAAAGTTCTGCATAATACATCTCTTGGTATACTTTATGCTCATATGACCTGCAAAGCGAATGTTTAACTTGAGGAGGGAGGTTTTACCTTGCTGGATATTGAACTTTCCATTTTTTTCAATAATTTCTTTCTTTTGTTTTACAGTGTATTTATTTTGGCATTACACCCTTGTTTGTTTTTCAAGTTTGTACTATCCTTATTCTGGCTAGGTACAGATGTCTCTATGCAACCTGTGCCATGATTGTACAGGGTTTCTATGAATCATTCCACACAGGCAATAGTGTTCTTAGGTTTGGGGGGTTGGAATTTTATGAGGGTGTCACTTAATAATGTGAGATTTGCCTTAGAATAATTCCTACATGTTCTACTGTTATAAAGGGTCTTGGATTTTATTTTTATTTCAAAGGAGTCATCTTTATTGTCCAACCTGACCAGTGAGGACATTATACTCTGGGGCGGTGCACCATTCTCTCTCATATTTATGAGAACTAAATCAAGGATGTTAGTGCTCCTAGTTGGTGTACAGACTAGCTGGTCCAGTGTGTGTGTGTGTTTACAAACTCTCTGGGTTTGCATATTTGGTGTCATGTATGATTCTCAGGTTTATATATAAATATGGAGTTAGACAGAATGGGGAGTATCTCCAGTATATTTAAGTATGTGCTATGGGTTTCCTGGGTCATAGACTGTGACTTATAGCTTGCAAGGATATGATATCGGATGTTGCCTGTGGAAATTGGATGTGGAGATGCTCAAGAGTGTCATACCAGCCTTGAGGTTTGTTTGTGTTTGATGTAAATTAACCTCCACCTTTTGTCTTTTCCTGTGCAGTAGCTGGTCTA
This sequence comes from Protopterus annectens, assembly GCF_019279795.1. Classification (NCBI taxonomy): domain Eukaryota; kingdom Metazoa; phylum Chordata; order Ceratodontiformes; family Protopteridae; genus Protopterus; species Protopterus annectens. The sequence continues at coordinate 474,079,445 of NC_056731.1, forward strand.
AATACGTGGAAGGCATTATAGTCCTCCACTGCTAGGGCACTTCCCATGGCTTTAAACCATGTCTCAACTGCACAGATGTCTGCAATCTCCAGAGTTAGGAGATCTTGCATAAAGTGGAGTTTCTTGTTTAGGTCACTGTCATTGAGCAGTAGCACCTTTAGATTTTCCTGTTTTGATTTTACAATGTTAGAACATTTATCCTGTTGTCAGTGCCTAAAAAAGCCACTATGAGGGTGGACAAGGTTTTAACCACTATTCAAAAGCCTAGGTGGGATAGGTGCAATCCATTCCCAGCAAAGCAGTGTGGTCTGTCAACCATATTCTCTCAGGCTGACAAATATTGTGCCCCCTTTGAATGACAGCAAAAGTAAGTCAGTTTTAAAGTCTATTATCTTCTGTTCATATTGTGGCATTATCCTTGCAGAAGATAGAATGCTGCTCATTGCTAGATTCATTCCAGCCTAGGAGACACAATCTGAGTGCTCCATAATGCCTCTCTCTTCATATAGTCCAGTGAATTACATCTGAGGTCATTCACACCCACAGAGACTACAGAGTCATACTGGTACTTGTGGTTCAACAAGTTGATTGCTTGTGTGATCTGGCAAATCCTGGCCACTGATACGCAACTGACTGCGATGCCCTCCTTATACAGTCAGGTGAGCAGGACTCTCTGTGGCTCACAGTGGAGTATCCTATAACCAAAATATTAGGAGGTGTGTGGTTTGCCTTATTGGTTTAGAAGCTGAGATGCAATGAGATGTGGCTGTATGTGTCATGGTTGGTGCTGTTTTGGTACAGCCTTTTGAGGTTGCTGAGGATACTTATTGTAAAAGCCATGTCTGGGAGGACTTTGGGGTTTAGGAAGAAGTTATGCTAAGTCACTCCACTGTACTGGTAAGATTATGAATATGCTGTGGGCAGGTTTCAGCATCAAAGCCAATCCTAATCTCACTGTCAGGAAGGATATTGTCAGCATTTTCTAGGAAATAATCACAGGCAGCCTGATTATCTAGGTAAATTTTAGCAGCCAGTGGTTTTGTACTTTGCCACTACAAACCTAGATGAGTTTTTTTGAGGCCAGCTAGGAGTATAATGGTGGCTGGCCCTGGCCTGCATCTGCTCAATAAATGTCTGCAACTGTTCCACACCATACTGAAAAAATGCTAACTTAGGTGGTGCTGAACAGAATAGCAAAGACGCTTGCTGAAGCCTAAAGCTCTGGACAGGTATTGTAGCAATTTGGATAAAAATAGTGTCCCAAGGAAAAATAGTAAACCAGAAAGAAATGTGAATAAGCAAGAACAATGAGGAATGTGTGGCTGCTTTAAAAGCTGCAAATAAAGATAATCACAATGTGCCAGGACTGAGCTCCTTGAATCAATCAAATGGACAGCAACAAACAGAAGTGGCAAAGCTACAAGATCTGGAAAATAAGAAACAGAACTTTAAGAGTAAGAGTACAAAAACTAACTGAAATAATATGAAGGTTTGTTTGTGTCTGAAGTAAAACGAGAGGCAGTGAGAAAAGATGGATGATCTTGAAAATTTCTGAAGAAGAAATATTAAGATAATTGGAATGCAAGAGTGTGGTTGACGATGAACTACAGCAGTTTGTAATGTAGCCGTTTAAAAGAAGGATTCATGTTTTCAGGAAATCAAGAGATACTAAAAGTGAGGATGCACATTGAGATCAGTGGCATGTAGCATCAGAAAGCTGATCCAAGCATGTTCTGGCATAATTCCTTTCCTTTGTGGTAAAAAAATGGAATAATAAAGCAGGTAGAAAGAAAGACTTGGTTATCCCATTTGCAGGGATGTTCATTAAAGCTCAAGGATTACTTGGAAACACTCTATAGAAGAAAGCTTTGAGGGAGGTATTGAATCAGCTAAAAATGAATGGAATAGCAGCGTAGATGAAGCACCCTGCAATTCCAGAAGTACAACAAGAAGGATGGTGGTTCAGGCTACACAATATGGAGGATACTCTAAAGTTTAAACAAAATGATCACAGCTGCACAGCATAGGCAGTAAAAATCTAAAACACTTGTGAGGTATATGAATTGTGATAACAATTTTAGATGTAGGAGAAGTGATGCAGAGTACATTGGATGGCATGCAACATCAGACACTAAAATCCCTGCAGGGAAGAAGACAAGACCAGGATGTGCAGTGGGACTGCATGCAAATTAAAAGAGACAAGCATGAAATAAACAAATCATAAAGGCAGCAATAAGGAAAAGAAAAGAGACAAGATGGAGGATGGGAATGAGTGAAAGAGTTATATCAAAGGTACAGAAGAATGAGAAGCCCCTCCCAAGGGAGATTTAGGCACCCAAGCAGAGAAAGAAGAGAGAGACAAGGGAGAGCTCAAAGGAGATGACAGCACAGTGCATTGAATGTTTTGGTGACTTGAGTGAACTGCTGGACAAATGAAGGGCTTAACAAGCTGAATAAAGGCATTTATGATGGATGAGAGTTGAAGAGGTGGAAGGCAGATGTACAGAAGGAATGAAAATGATTGCAGAAAAAGAGAAGCAATAAATAAATAGAAGGAATGGACACTGAATAGCAGGTGATTGGGAAGAATGGGAAGGCTGTATTAAATTAAACAGGCCCTTACCTTGCAAAATGCAGCCCAGGGAACACAAATTCAGATCTTTATAAAAGATAGGAGGAAATAAATAAATTCCTGGTGCAATGATAGGTAATGCAGCTAAGATTGGTGGGTTGGGGCAGTATAGGTGCAAGTCTCCAAGGTAAGTGACATACTTTTCAAAGCTACTTAATGAAGTGCAATAAATGCAGTAAATATAAGTTTAATATCTAAGCCTAAGAAAAATAAGTAATTATTGCTAATTTAACAACTGTGGTGGTGGAGCAGATGAATACATGAGGGAATGTGAAAAGTAAAGTAAATAATGACACACAGACAAATGTGAACTAAAAGAGCAGTGGTGGATAAGTAGCATAAGACTGCAAGGAAAGAAAACAATATTAGACTATCGCACAAATGAAGCTGGAGCAACAGACCTGCGAGTAGCGGTGGGGGCACACCAATGAATTGGAATGCTGCAATATAAAAAGACTTTTGAGGTCAGTATTAGGTTTGCCTGCAACATATGAGGGACAGCTGGAAGGGAAAGCAATAAAGTCTTAAATGATCCATGTCCAGGGTATATGCATAGACATACAAAATAAAAAAAAAAAAACAGGGATCTGAAGGCCAGGAAGGGGGAATGGAAATCCTAGTTTAGGCAACTACCAAATAACATAAAGTACAAAATAGAGGGTAGACTGTAGGAAGGTTTTTGCCAAATTGTGTTAGTGGGGAAAGTAGGAAGCGGGGTGGGCAAACACAACAAGTAAAATATAGATAATTACTTGGAACATTAGGGTTTGTTAAATCCTGTCAAAAGGAGAACACAGGCAAAGCTAAAGAGTATATAGGAGATACTGTTATATTAGAAGAAACAAAACTGAAAATCAGAGAGAGGGAGAAGATATTATGTTATGATTAGCCAAAGGGAGAGATAGAAAGCAAGGCAGGGTGTGGAAAGAGGATAGTAGCAGATGTATCTCAGAAGAGAATATACACAGATGCAGCAGCAGAGAAAATTATAAAAAACAGGATAGGCAGAGAGATCACCTGGTAGGGAAGGGTCAATGGTATATGCTGGATAATAGGAAATGCATCAGTGATGAATGAGGAAGAGTTCTACAACAATTTTTTTATTACTGGGAGTAGACAAGAAAAGATGAAATAGAGATAATGTGTGTGTGTGTGTGTGTGTGTGTGTGTGTGTGTGTGTGTGTGTGTGTGTGTGTGTGTGTGTGTGTGTGTGTGGAGGTTGCTACAATGCTACCACCGAATTTGAAAAACAGAGATCGTATGGAAGAAGGGAGTATTACAAAAAGATGATACATGAGTTAGATGAAAGAATGAAAGACAGAGTGACTGGACATATGGCGGGAAAGATATCCAAATGAGGAAGAATATGCCTTGGCACAAAACATTTCTGTACTATCAAATAGATTAGACAGGTTCTTAGGGAACGACAACCCAACTGAAATATGGGAGAAATGCATATCAGATCATGCAGCAGTGAGACTTAAGGTAACGATGCAATGCATTTATCAATACTGACCACTTTCAGGCTCAGCCCGGGTAAAAGACAAAGCATTTTACAAACAAAAAAATACAGAAATGTAAGCAATAACAGAATAGTTCAGACTAATTACATAGAAAAAAATATATACAGTCTGGTGAACAAGCACAGTGCAATGTACAATCAAGCAGAGTGTAATGTACAATATTTACATTAGTTATCAATCTTTAGTGAATTTCAAGAGAGGAGAATAGACTCTGAAAGGAGACAGGTTAGGTGATATGTCCTATGTTGAAGCAGGAGCATTTGGCTTGGAAGAAGTGCTTTTGAGCTACATTCTGAACTCAGAATAAGTGTTGATATACGTCCATATCCCTGTGGCAGTATTCTTTATCTAAAGGTGTGATAGAGAGAAATATTGCCAGCACATCTATCTAGAATTTTGTAAAGGCTTCTGTCTTCGGTTCAGTTATGAGGCACTATTCTTGGCTTTGACTCCAGGCTTTGCCTGATGACATTAAAGCCAAACTTTTGAATGCTCCTTTGGAAAATAAAAGTCTTTTTGGATTTGCTGTTGCAGAGCTTTTCAAGTCTGTCCATATTTTTGTTTCTTCTATTCCCAAATTTCAGAAGAACTATCCCAACAAATCTGCCTTTGTTCATAGGCAATTGCAATCCCACCCTTCTCCTAATGGCAAGAATGGTTTTAGGCATGTATCTTGCCAAGTCTACTCAGATTTCTGCTGCTCAGAAGCCTGCTTTCCAGGACAAGCCAGGTGCTATTAAACAGTTTGTTTTTTCCTTCCCTCAGCCAGGTTCCCTTGTCCCTTTGTCTTTTCCTGTCTCTTCCAAATTGGCTATAATTCATATCAGACTCTTGGGTTTTAGCCATTATCTGTCAGGGATATTTCCTGATTTGGAAGTCCCTTCCTCCTTTTACAGGCATTCCTCAACCTCCTTGTGAGTAGCTTTCTCATTCTCCAGGGGTTCTTCACTCTCTTTTGACTAAGAACACCATCTAAGCTATGCCTCCTGCTGGACAGGGAAGGGATTTTATTCCAGAATGTTTTAGTGCCACGAATGAAGTACAAATGAAGACCAGTTCTGGATCTTTCCCAGCTGAACACCTTTCTCAAGATTCCTTCTTTTCAGATGTTATCTTTGCAGACATCTAATTTCCATCTCAGGAGTGCTTTACAGACACCTCAGACAGGGGGTGTGGTGTCGCCTGTGGCCTTCTCAAGTTCAGGGCCACCTCATCAGAGGTCAGACCACATCTATATAAAGAAGATGAGTGCTCTGCTTCTGAAATTCAGGCTTTGCATTCCCTCTTTCATCCTGGGCCTCTCAAAGTTTTCATTTACAATACCACAGTGATGTAGTGTGTCAACAAGCAAGGGGGCACAAGGTCTTATCTTTGCAGACTGGCTCTTCAGGTCTGGGATCTAGCTTTTGAGTATCAAGTGACTCTTCAAGCAGTTTACATTCCCTCAAAACAGAATCTAGTGGCAGACTCTTTGAGCAGGTCCAGCACATAAGCTCACACATGGATGCTTCACAGAGATGTGCTGCTGGAAACTGGCCATTGGTAGAGTATTCCTTGGGTAGATCTTTTTGCCTCTACTCTGAATAGACAACTTCCTCTCTTCTGTTCCAGACTCCCAAGTCCTCCGGCTTGGAAAGTGGACTCCTATCTTTTTCTTGGAAGGGGATGTTTCTGCAAGCCTTCCCTCCCCTTCCTCTATTACCACAAGTCCTGCACATGATCAGCTAGGTACTCCCTTTTGGCCCAGACAGCGTTGGTTCCCCCTTCATTCTCATTTGGCGAGGGGTAATCACCACAAGTTACCTCACCAAGTGGATCTTATCACACAAGAAAAGGGATTGCTTATCCACCCTCACTTGTCCTATCTTCAGTTGACACTGTGGGTTATAGGGGGGTTTAAGTCCATTCGGGCTTCTCTTTGCTGAGGATGTGCTTCAGGTTCTGCAGGGGGCAAGGAAATCCACTACCAAAAAATCATACATATCCAAATGGAAGCAATTTTCTGTCTGTTGCTTCTCTTGCCATCAGGATCCTCTATTTGTGGGGGTTCCTCTGATTCTCTCTTATTTATGTGATCTGCTCCATGCTGGTTTGACATGCTCTTCAGTTAAAGCTCACCTGTCAGCAATTTCTGCTTGTCTGCTCTTGACTCCTCCTCTGCCCTCTAGATTTGAGTTCAGGCTATTTGTTAAAGGTGTTCTTCAAATCTGGTCTCCCAGGAAGCCAATTCTGCCTTCCTGGGACCTCAATTGTACTTGAAAGATTGACCCAGGTTCTTTTTGAGCCTGCTTCTTCAGCTTCCTTACAGCATTGTACTTGGAAGACTGTTCTTCTTTTGGCCCTCACTTCAGGTAAGACAGTGTCTGAAAATCGGGCTGTCATGGCTGTTCCTCACTTTTTTGTTTTTCACAGAGACAGGATGTCTCTTCATACTACTACTTTTAAGCCCAAGGTGGTCAATAGGTGTCTCTTAATCAGTCTATTCATCTTCCTTCCTTTCTTCCTTCTCCTCAGTTTGCCAGTGAGAAGGTTCTTTACACCTTGTATTTGCATAGACAGCTCAGATAGTATTTGGATAAGGACTTTGGGTGTGGTTGTTTCTAAGCAAACCATCACCTTCTGGATTTCTAAGAACCTTTATTTTTGTTACTTTTTTCATGGAAAATGTCTTTCCTTGTTGATAAATGTGCATTCTACTATGGCATTTGCTTCCTCTTGTGTTTTTATCAAGGGTCTGGATACTAATTCCTTCCTTGCAGCTGCTACTTGGTCCTCTGTTCATACTTTCATTACAAGTTGGTTGTTATTTCCAGGACCAGGGCAATCTTTGCCAGGGGTATCCTTCATGGGTTTGTAGAGTGCTCCTCTGTGCCTTTGTAGAGGGCTCTTCTGTGCCTTCTTCCTCCCTGGATTCCTCTTGAGCTCTTGTACTAACCCTTTGGTAAAGAATATTACAACAGTGATATGGAAGGACATAGTACAGTTGTGTAAAATCTTACCATAACAGTAGATATCCTTCTCTTTACTGTTGCAGTGTTCACTCCCTCCCTCCTTCCCTTTCTCTTCTAGATCTTGCCCTGTACTTTTCTTGCCCTCCTGGAATTGTGGGAACATTACATACAGGGGAGGAATGAGGTTTAAAAAATGCAGGACTCAAATGAGCTATGTAATGTTTGACTGAAATGGTTGGGTAGATTATAAGTGATGTATAATGTTTGCATCTGGGAGTGTGTCAGTATGGTTTATGATGTAAAATGCTTGCAACTAGGATTGTGTCGAAGTGGTTTGTTTTCATTTATAGAACTGTATGATTGCATACGTCTTAAGTGATGGTTTAATAAATGTTTCTTGTTTAAAAAAAGGTGACAGGAATCAAATAATTTATGTAATGTTGCTTAGGTTATATGATATATAGCAATATATGTGAAGTATGTTTGTTGATGTTAATTTGTTAAATACAATTTGATTACTTTTGTATAAATGTATAAATGTAAATTTGCCTATGTCACAATTGATAAGAAACATTTTCAGAAGGGTCCCATAGGGTTCAGTGACCGGACTCATTTTGTTTGACATTTTTATTATTCTTCTATAATATCGGTCAACAAGTTTGTGGATGATATGAAGATTGGGACTGGAGTATCATCTCAAACCTATCTGACCAAAGGAAACTTAAGGCTTATTTAGGATTTATCTCAATAGTACAACTCAGCAGAGATGCTGTTCAGTGGCAAGAAATGTTCTGTTATGCACTTTGGAAAATACAACTGTAGATACCCAGATACCTTAGATGGTCAGATTTTTTCTGTGGTGGTCTGTAAAATATCTAGTCATTCTTGTAGATTTAATAAACCTATTTCTACAGTGCTTAGTACATGTTACAGCATCTTGACTAACATCAGTCAATGTTCTTCTAGCTGGTTTGCTGTATTTCTCCTCATTCTATACTTACCAGTGTGACGATAGGAGGTACTGCCAGTGAAGCCAGGAGAAGTAGGGCTGTGAATATGTAACATATGCCAGCACAGCTAGTTGGAATTTTTTAAATAATTATGTCATTTGTATATCAAACTGATTTGTACAGATGCTTGTGCTGAAAATGTATTTGTTGTGTTAAAATATATCAACAGTGCACCCTGCTGGAAGCTAAAGAAATGTACATGTATTATTGTAACTGAATTAAATATACACATTGTAACAACATATACTGGAAGGGAAGAGGTTAATTCACACCTGACTTTGAAAAATATTCTTGAAATTAAATTACTTTATGGGTTAAGCCATAAAGATATAATCCCACAGTTTTGAAGAGAACCAGAGATGCAATGTCTGTACTAAAGAATAGGATGTAGCCACTGTAAGAAGAGTGGAATGGTTTTATGACTTCCAGAAGCTACACCACATCTGAGCAATGCTCTATCTGTGTGTATGGTAACATGTAGGTGCTAAACCCTGACAGCTTCTGGCAGTGGGGGTTACTTGGGAACCAGAAGTCAGATGATCAAATATATGTGATGTCATTCTGTACATAAATAATGTTTTAATATGAGAGGAGACTGAAGTCTCAGCAGCATTCTGTATTCTGCCCAGGATCTGACAACAAGGACCACTCACCTATCTTGCCTTGCTCTATTCAGTAAGGTAGGAACAGTAATTATTTTAGTCAATCGGGAATAGATAGTAGCTAACTACTGTTTTTCTATAACTGTGTGAAACTTTCCATCTGAGTTATGTTTAATATTCCCTGTGACTGAAACTCTGGTGTTTACTGTAAATAGACATTTAGTATTTTCATGTTCTTTTATTATTTAGTATTAAATACATTTAAGGTTTTCATTGTGGCTGGACCATTTTAGAAAATATTTACATTTTGAGAGTATTTTCACATATTTATTTGGTGATAACTCTGGCCACTCCTGATAGCCTGGTTTGGTCAACATTACTATTTGTATTAATATTAGTTTCACTCAGTATAATTGGATACCCTTTTAAGAACCTTATAGTAATTGAGTGGTGGCAGTGAATCTACATTATAGTCTGGGCAAAGTTGGTAGAGTGGGTAATCTGTGTCAGCCTTTTCCAGGTGTGTGTGTGTGTGTGTGTGTGTGTGTGTGTGTGTGTGTGTGTGTGTGTGTGTGTGTGTGTGTGTGTTTGTGTGTATGTGTATGAAATTAAAGAATGTGTGTGTCAGCTACTTGGAGCAGGGACATAAAGCACTGGTTTCACAGAGAGGGTTCTGGAGGACTTGGCTTGGACACTCAGCTGATGACCTAACCCTACAACTGTGCCAGTGGGAAGTCTTACTCGGGACATAGAGGGAGACAGATAGAGACACACAGACCCGGGGTGAGTGTGTGCTCTGTGTGCTCTTAAGAGAAATTGTGCTTGATGCAGAGAGGGCTGCATCTGGAAATACTGAGCATATCAATTTTTATTCCAAGTGAATATCCCTCTCCATTGTCAGTGGTGAGGACCGAGGCTCCATGATTACTGGCCCAGAGAGGGGACATCACAAGCAGTAAGACCCCTAAATGAGTATTATAGATCATCTATCTCTCTGCAAGTTAAAAGACTGCAGCTTGTTCAAAGATTATAAGTTTATAGATTAGTACTAGGCTAACTGCCCTTGTGGGCCAGTTTAAACCTAGCCAGTTATCCCATATCAGAATCAAATCCTGCATCTTGTGTCTGCAAGGTAAATACCTTAACCATTATGCCAACTACCCACCCCTACAAAATAATCAGCCCTGCCAAGTCTCAAACCCAGGACCCTGTACACCATAGTCAGAGCAATGTACCACTACACCATCTGAGCTGTTAAATTCACTCAGCAGCTCTTTCACAGAGAAAGACCTTTACCCTAAACTGCACTGTTCAATTAAAAACCCACGGCTTGTCCGGGATTTGAACCTGAGAGCTCTCACACCCAAAGCGAGAATCATATCCCTAGACCAACAAGCCACATTTTCCAGAATGTTAGAAGGGTTTGGGAATATTCAATACAAAGGCAGATTGAAGAAGTTAAATATTTTACCAATGAATATAGGCTAATAAAAGGAGATTTCATTTTATTGTACAAGTGTAGAAATGATAAGGCTCTTTGTGCCATCTTAGGTATTAACTTTTTGAAACACTGCATGAAAACTAGAAATAATGGTATTTTTATTTACCTGCTAAAACCTAGTTCTTACTACGTCTCTTCATATTTTAATCTTAGGGCAGGGTTACAATTTACCTTTGAGTATTAGATCATCAGAATGCATTAGTGCCTTTAAAAAGCTTTAAACAATAGCTTTGTTCCAAAGTATTTGATCAGGGTTTACATAAAGCAAACTCCAAATCTGTCCCTATGGGGCTTTTAATTTCCTTTCATAATACACTGAACATTGAAAGAGAGAATACAGGACTACATGAAACTATCTAAATGTATGAAGGCCAGAATAACCATGATGTTAAGAGGGGAGGAAATGGGAAATTATAGGCCTACCTTTTTGATTACTGTAGATATCAGGATTATTGGCAAAGTTGTTGGCAGTTAGACTGGATGAAATGTTGCCAAAAATAATGCAAGTAGAACAAATGGCTTTGTGAATGGAAGAAGCAGAAAAAAACAGATGGGAGCTGCTGGAATTTCTGCACACAAGCTGGAAGGGAATGGTGGGATTGCCCTCTTTGACTTACAGGGCTTTTGATACAATGAGTTGAAAATTCCTCTGGAAGGCACTGCAGCAAAGGCAGGTGGGGGAAAATTAATACACTGGATACAGACCATATACCAAGACCCAGAAATTGAAATGCTCATAAATGGAGGAGTATCTGCAGACACAAGGGTAGAGAGAGGGACCAGGCAGCGGTGCCTGCTATCCTCAGGCTTGTTCATGTTTGTGACTGAGGGGCTGACAATGGAAGTCATGCACAATGCTTGAAGAAAAGGAGGGATAAAATCTCAGTTTGCGTTATGTGCAGATGACTGCATGTTAATGTCTCAGGATATGGCTGCAGCAATGGAAGCTTTAAGAGACATTTGAAAAGTTTAGGGAATTGGTGGGCTGCATGTCATTAAAGGTAAGGGGAAAAGATTGAGTAAGGAAAAAATAAGATTGAAAGGGAAAAATGGGGCCTAGGGTCCTCCAGGGTATGAGCTATGATTGTAATATAATTTACTGGATAGAAGCAGAAAAGGAAGAGTTTATGGAAGAAGGTATATTTGAGAGGGACAAATACAGGAACTTAGTAACGGACATGAATGAAGCTGCACTAAACATTAAAAAAACTAGGATGCGTGAAGTGGGGTGAAGAGAACCTCAAAAACTATGTGGAACAGAAGTGTTGGGGCAAAGATGGGGACAAAAAATGAAAAATCATGAGAAGTGGAATAGTTCAATAGGAAGATTTGGTATGGAGAGAAAAAAGAAAGCAGGGAAATATTTGAAATAATACAGGAGTTATTACAGAATCCTAGAGGCACAATGGTGAAACAATGTGGTACTTGGGGAGACCTGGAAAAAGAATACAGAACAGTCAAGGGGAGGAAGGAAAAGATAGGAATGGAGGGCAAAATGAGAGAGAGAGAGAGAGAATGGTATCCTGGAAGAAATGCAAGGCAGAAAGATGGACAGTAGATGCTAAAGGTGTCAGCAAAAGAGGAATGAATAGTGCAGTGTTTACTAAGACTGTGGATGGGTACAACAAATCTGTAAGCAGGTACAGAAGGTGTGGGGAGATATATTTCAAAAAGGATGCAAAGCATACTGGAGAAGTCTGTAGATTACAGCATCTGGGGAGAAAGAGAAATGGACATTATCAGACTGCTGTGTACAGAAGTTAAAACCATCATCAGTCAAAAATGGAAGGGGCAAAAACAGCATGGGAGCAGGAATTACACATGCAGGTCCTGGACATGGGAAAAGGTAGCAAACAACTCATTACAAGGATGAAAAGAGGGGATGGGAAATTTTAAAAGAAATGGAAAGAGGTATTAGAATACTACAAGAGTGAAAATCATACCAGGTAAAAGGAGAGGGTAAACCCAAAGGAGGGAAACCAAGTGGGGAGATAGTGTAAGGTTAGGAAATGAAGCAGCCAGCAACTGAGGAGATATTGTGCACCATGCATGAGTGTTGTATGTGATGCAATTTGCTGTATAAGTTCATAGCTAAGTACTAGGCTAACTGCCCTTCTGGGACATTTTAAGCCTAGCCAATTTCCCTTTTTGTGGTCAAAATAAGTTATCCCATTTTGATATAGATTGGCCTTGTCCATCCCATGGTTGTTGTATGAAGTTAATAAAGAATGCTAATTTCATCCTGTGATTTTACAGACTGTCTGAATTGACCTTCTGCTTTTAAAGAACATCCTCATATGAGTGAAAATATGGCCTGAGAGCAGGCTACATATCCAGTGTCCTCGTTATCACCTTGCTGTGGCTTAGCCATCTAGTGTAAATATGCCTGATAACGTTAAGAGGGTTAATATTCACAAGTGAGGCATATTCTTACAGCCTCCCTTTGTGTTGTGCACTGCTTCCAGAGTGGCAATACATGTTTGAAATGAACTCATCTGCAGGTCCCATTCCTTCATTTGCCAATCACAGATGCTACATTGCCACATGAGTATGCAATTATGTTGCTTGGTAGATTAGCAAATCTTTTCAGTGTTTCAGCAACACAGTCATGTATTGTTGACTAATTCCTGACACACAAAATGGCATATCTAGGACTCTGACCACATTTTATCTAAGGTTTGGGTTGAAACATCCAACAAGAAGACCAAAGAATTTGCCATCATCCATGACAGCGCCAGGTAGACATACTAAGGCAACTTTTAACATGATACTTGGGGCCCAGAACATCACATGTAATACAGGCAGCTGTGGTAGTCCCACATATCAAATTTCTTTATTACTTTTTAGGTCAGTACAGTATTTATTGATATATTTTTATAAGTGGCCCCTAGTTAATGGCAAAATGTGTTCAGCTAACAGGATAACAAAAACTATTTCTACTTCCATAGTTTTCTGGCTTGGCTGTTGTGAAACAAACATTTTATTTCTTGACAGATGCATCCTCTTTGTTCATTCTGTGCTTTTCAGTATCCAAGTGTCTTTAAAGATCATTATATTCTTTATAGCTAATACTAATATCTGTCTTTCCATATCACTGTTGCAGTATTTATCACCTGTGGGATCTCCTAAGGATAGCAGAATGCCTGGCCAGTATACCACAGCCTTTAGTATCTAGGAGCATTGTACATCAGATGTATACTCCCCATGCAAGCATAGGGCATAAAAGCAATGTTTGTGCGCTTCCAGCCCAGAAATTCATTGCTGCCAGTCCAAACACCATTATTGAATGCTCTGGACCTCTCTTCACTTATCTGAAAACATAGGCACAGTATATCCAGCTAAGTACCCTATTGGAGATCCTTTTTCTTTTTTTCTATTTTATAACAGGTTACATGTCATCCAAGAAAGGGGAAATGTCAGTGGAGAAGGCATATTCCCGATAAGGATATGTGCCCTTTTTGTTTAGCTGCATTTAAGGCCATATTCCATTTTCCAACTGTCAGGCTTTTGTACCAAAGACTTTTTGTAGCTGTGTTTCTTCCTTTTTAATATATCTTGCAAACCAGCATCTCAAGATATTGACCCATGTACCATGGCAGAATCTGCTCACCCCAAGGTTCAGCCACTGCTCAAGAAAAAGGCTAAGAAATCTAGGCCTGAGACTGCTGCAGTGCAGCCACTAATGGACATCTGTCTTTAGATGGATGAGAACCCAGAGGAACATCCAGTATTGCCATTGGTTTCCTCTGCCACAACTTTGAGGCTGGCCTGGAACTGGCTTCTCCCATGTCCTTGGTGGCCTTGCAGACATCTGCTGTGAATGTTGAGGTGGAACCACAAAGATTCTCAGATTCTTGTGGGGAAGAAGTACCAGGTACTTTGATCAAATCTAGGCAGGGGTCTGAGCCTTCACACTTTGTCAAATTGGAATTCCCTTCAAGGAAAAGACAAAAAACTAAGCAAATGGTGTCAGCTGCCAGAGAAACACAAAGGGAATGGTAGGACTTCACACAAGGCTTGTTCAATGCCTTGCTGGCTTTAAAACCTCCTCAGTAGGTTTTGGTTCCTGCACTTCCTTGGTCCTCTACCCTGAGTCGTCACAGTCTAGTCTTCTCTGTTGTCTTCTCCTGCAGACTATGGGGGAAGGAAGGGGAGGAATCTGGCAGTCTTGATTCTCCTTTGGAAAAACTACCTTTTTGGAACACACTCCTGTGTATGATGGAGCATTTTAAATGGGATTGCTGTCAGGTATCGGACGTCCAGAAGAGATATTATAAGTTGTTCTAAATGGACTCTGCTAAACTTTCTGCTGTTCCTCTTGTTTTAGCTGCTTTATTGGATACCTTTGCTGCTGTTTCTTTGGCTCCAGACTCCCAACCTCCAGCTCTTAAGAAACCTCACAGATGGCTGCAAATTCTTATATAAATGCCCTGCTTCTGATCCAGCAGTGATTTCTGTGTCTTTGGATAAGCCCTCTAAACTTTTGCCCTGATCTGAGCTCCTTCCCTCTGATAAGGACAGTAGAGCTATGAGGAGGATTGGGAAGAGACTATAAACTTCTGCAACTTTAGCCTTTAGAGCTGTAAATTCCCAGACCCACATGAAAAGATATATTTTCTCTCCTTTACCGGATTGGGAAGGTATGCCTGACTCAGAGGATGTCCACATCTTACATCTTGGTGCATTCCACATCTCAAGTTGTCTTGTCACTATATAATATGCAGCTATTATGTGGCTGATGAGGCACTATTCCTGGCTTCACCTTTATGCCTTACAGGATGATATTAAGGTGAAACTTCTGGATGTTCCTCTGGAAAACCAAAGTTTGTTTGGCACTGCTGTGGCAAAGATCTTTAAGACTTTGCCTGATCAGGATAATGTCATGAAAGATTTGAAGCACATCTTTGTTTCTCACATTCCCAAGTTTCAGAGGCAGTATCCTACAAAAATTGCCTTTTTGCATAGACTGCCTAAACAGTCTTCCAAGGATAAGAAGGCTTGTAGGAGCATTTTTTTCTGATAAGCCTACTCAAAAGACTAGGCCCCAGAAACTGTCCTTTCATGATAAGTCTGCAACCGTCTGACTTTCTGTCTTCTCTTCCACTTGGCCAAACTCCCTTGTCCCTCAGGCTTTCTCCGTCTCTCCCAGTTTGGCAAAAAATCACCACAGACTCTCGGGTTCTGTCCATCATCAGGCAGGGTTACTTTATGGCCTGGAAAAACCTTCCTTTCTTTTCCAGTATATCATTCAACCTACTGCAGAACAGCTTAATTTTTCAGTGGTGTTGCTGGGTTTATTGGACAAGGTACCATTCATCCAGTTCCAAAGACTGAAAGGGAGTTCAGAGTTTTTCAGGACCCCAGGAAATAGGGCTCTTAAAGACCTGTCCCATTTCTGAACATTTTGTGACATCCTTCTGAATGCTCTCTCTTCTGGTTCTTTTTCCTTTGTTGCTCCCCCAGGCCTTTATAGTTTCCCTAGATCTAAAGGACACTTATCTTCATATTCCTATTCACCTTCCATTTAGAAAACTTTTGCATTTCTCTGTTTCTTCCTCTCATTTTCAGTCCTCTGCTTTTCCCTTTGAACTTTCAACAGCCCCAAGAGTGTTCATAAAATGCCTAGCTTGATTCTTTTTTCTGAAGAAGCTGTGCTTGTTTTCAGCGCTACTACTTTTAAACAATAATTGTCTTCGCTTTCAGCCTCAGGGAGTATGCAGCCCCTTTGTACACCTACAATCTTCCAGTCGGATATACCATCGCTAACCAGGGAGACAACCCGGCAGTACTGGCATCGCCAATTTTAGAAGGCGAGGATAGAACACAGAGGACTACAAGAACAACAGATGTCACCAGCAATAACAAGGGCTTTATTGGCGTTCCATCGATCTCCAGGATCATAATAATCTTGTTTTTTTTTCCTTCTGGGGTGACGACTCGACCGACGGCGGGCTTGTGGTGACTCAACTGATATGATTGATAATAAGATGCTAAAATCTTAAACTAAAAGAAATTACAAGCTGGTGTCTTACTTCCAAATGTTTTTGGAATAGAATATGCCCCCTTACGTTCTTCTTCTTTCCCGGGCTCTTCTTCAGGGCTTGATTCAGGGCCTGAATTTGACATTTTTACAAGACAACAAGGCAACAACTGCTGGACTTTTTGGAACTTTATTTTTACATAATATTATTAATGAATTGGATGAAGATATTATGGACAATTCGTAATTTTTTGCGTTTTAAGTAGAATACCGACGACCTTTCATAAGCATAGAGGACTTATGTCTAAACTGAAGAAGAAAAAAGTTAAAAAAAACAGGGATAGGGATGCCTATAACCATAAAAAAAACCATTTTCTAACTACAGCTCTCCTTCTTTTCTTTAGTTAGCCTAGCCCTTGACAGGTCTCCAATGTGGCACCTGCACCTATTACTTCTCTGTGTACTTCTGTGGACTTCACATGGCATGGGAAGAAGACAATAAAACAGAAACAAGCAGAAGAATATAAATAAAAATACTAGGAACAACAATTTCAGTTCAAATTCTGATAATAATAATGATTTTTTAGGACAATTCCCTAGCTAATTATCAGACAAGGGAGCAGACGCAACAACAACTAACCTTGACCTGACTCTGGATGAGTGCTGATAATGCTGAAGTACATGTGCAAATTATGTCCAGAGGAATACATTCGTGCCCCAGTTCTGATGATATATGACCAAGACCATTCCCAGGCACTTTTACCCCCCATTATCCCGGGTTAAGACCTTTAATTTGATTCTAATTTTTCATTTTTCGAAAAAAATTTTTACAGAAACAAGGCATAGCAATGGGCTCCCCATGTGGGGCTAGTGGCCAATATCTTCATGGCCTTTTGGAATCCAAATTCATCTTATCCAACCTTTCCTTTAAGTATTTAGGAAACCTACACATTGTAACTCTTTACACTAGAATCAATTTCTAAATAGAGGGTATCCAACTTCATTGATTAAAGCTAGAGGCATTTTTAAACCTCTTCTTAATTTCAAGGTGGTCCAACCACAGATCCATCTGAAGTCTTGGTTAAACTCAACTCAGTGTCTAGTTTCATCACTGAGAACTGGGACTTGATTAGGAGCGACATAGACCTTTTTGAAAAAACTAGGCATTCCCTAGAGTCATATTCAGAAAAGGCAGGAACCTCAAAACAGGAGCTGCCGTTCATTGTTATTAGTTTTCAGTTATTTGACTTCTATCACTATAACTGTTTTGAGGCATGTTTTACTAGTTGGATATAGCTTTTAGTTCATTTTAACTCATTGTATTTTCAGCTTAACATTTTGTCTTTTCAGCGAAAACGCTTACTATTTTTAAAATAAAAACCTGTTATATATATCCACTTTGTTTTTTTTTTTTTACTTTGTTTACTTTGCTGATTTCTGACTGTACCTCTGCTGCCAGCCTAGCTCCAGTAGTTGCTTTTTGTAGGCTTCGGGGCAGTCAGATATTTCCTTATCTGGATGAGCTCTTGCTTCAGGCACCCTTCCAAACCTAGCTTTTGAGGGGTCTTTTCTTTAAAAGTAGCATTGAGAATTGAATGGAAATATGCATGCAGTCCTACTCAATTTGCATTACACAGCTTGGGGTTCACTGTCAACCTTCAGAATTCAATGATGAGTTCATCTCAGGATTACATTTTTGTTTGCTGCAGGATCCAAACTCTTCCTATGCTAGCCTCTCTTCCTGCCACCAAGGTTTTGTCCCTCACAATCCGTTTTCTTTCCCTGCTACCCTGCACTGTCTTCTTGCTAGGGAGCTTTTCAGGACTCTGGGATTCATGCCCTCTACCATTCCCATACTTCCCTGGACCAGGCTTCTCTCTTTTTAATTTCTCCAAGTATTTTGTGTTTTTAAAATGATGAAGGGAATGGACTAAATTCCTAAGTCAAAGAATGATTAAAGTTCATGAAATTAATATTGCCAGTGTTTGATGTTATCCAGTAATGCTCTTCTCAACACCTGTAATGTGCCCTGCAATGATTCCTGCAATTCATACAGAGTTACATCTATCAGTAACATATCTAAGTATGATTGTAAATTATTTTTATAGGTTCCATTTCTCCTACTACTATTGGAAGTCTCTCTCTCTCTCTCTCTCTCTCTCTCTCTCTCTCTCTCTGTACTCAAGACACTGTAGTCACTGGTTGTAGCAATTTCAGTTGTCAATGCTACTTTTGTCTTCATTGACTACTATATTTGGTTTCTCATTTTGAACTGTTGGTAATGGGCGATTTCATGTGATAGAAACCATAATTTTCTATAATGCTTTGTGGCTCATGTTTCCAGTGTTTGCACAATCCCCAATGCAACAGTCTTGTCACATTATTATGCTTTTCAGTATACAGTCCTTCTGCCAATAGTATATCAAAACCAGTAACAAGATGTGTGACTGTTTCCATTTCTGTTTTACAAAACATACATTTGACTTTCTCCCACATGTTCAATGGACTTTGTAAACCAGCGTGTATGTAGTCCACAATCTTGGGTCGCTGATATTAAGCTTTCATCTTTTGGTTTAAATTCATCTCTCTTAACCATTCCTGCGCTCATTCCTGATCAACATGAGGATGTTCCAAGAGTTTTATTTATACATTTTCCACATTTCTTCCCTTCTCATCAGATCCTTCACCTTATATTCTTTCGTTTTTTTGGCACATTCAGTTGCTGCCTGATGTTTATCTACTTCTGGTTTGATCCATTCTTGCTTGACACAGATATGCTGCTGCTAAACTAAGCTGGAAGTTATCTTAGACTTATTCTCCTCATGTTTTTAAACTTTTACTACATTTGAGTCTTGCGAGGTTAGAAAATATGCATGCAGTCCTATGATTTCAGATTTATACATGTAATCAGTTTTGAGGAGGACCATACCTCCTTCAGAATGGGGAATATATAGTCTTGGTATACATTGATTTTTATAAATTATTTGTTAAGCATGAAGCATCCTTCTTGTTTTCCTGTCCAACTGATACAACACCTTTTGGGGCTAGTCAGTCATTCCCAAAACTAAGTTAGGACAGGAAGAACAAATTGGTTTATAGCTTGAATTTTGTTCCTAGATGTCAACGCTGTTTTCAGGATTAATTCAAATCTTCTAAAATATTCCTTACTAAGTTTTATTCACATTTGTTCACATTTTATTATTGATCCTTCATCAATTCCCAAATATTTATACATCCCCACCTGCTCAAGTTCTTTTATATCACATTCTTGTTCAAACTGATGTTTTCTTGGTGTTGCAGTTTTCCTGCTTTAACAGTTGCTTTTGCACACTTATCAAGACCAAATGACATTCTTATATCGTTTGAAAAAATTTTGACCATTTGCAGTTGTGGTTTCAATTCCTCATCTAATGAGCTATACAGTTTTAAATCATTGACAAAGAGAAAATGAGAAGTCTTTACACTTTGTTGTTTTCTGGGAGCCAAATTATAGCCATGACCTAATCTGTTAAGCACACAGCTTAATGGGTTAAGGGCAAGGCAAAAGAGCAATGGTGACAGAGACTCACCCTGGAATATCCCCATTTGGATTTTTATCCCTGGAATAAGAATTTGCCCTTTATCATGGCTTAACTGCAAAGTGGTTAGCTACTGTTTCATGGTCGCTGTGATGTAGTTTATCAGTGTAGGGCGCATCTTATACATTTTTAAGTACTCCATGAATGCGGGATACTGTCAAATACTTTTTTGTAGTCAATCCATGCCATACTTCCCCTTTTTACAGTTCTCCATTGTGGCTTTATTTAACAACAAATGATCCTTTGTTCCATATGAGTTTCTTTTATTGCCCTTTTGTTCTATTGCCTTTATTGAATTTTCTTCTAAATGACTATAAACTCCATTGGCATCAATAGCAGTGTGTAGTTTATACATCATGTCATATGAGGAAGTTTCAATGGTATCTACAATCAGTGTGGCTTCAACAATGCTACCAGCCAATCAGTGTGGCTTCAACAATGCTACCAGCCAATCAGTGTGGCTTCAACACTGCTACCAGCTAGAGTATCTAGTCCCTCTGCTTCCTTGTCTCAAATGGGAATGCCACTGCTGGATTCAACAGATAACTCTCTATCCAGGTGTTCCTTTCCAAACTCCTCAGCTGTCCCAGAAACTCTTCATGGATGCCTCAGAGCTGGGGTGGGGAGCTACTTCAGGCAACCTGAAGGTTCAGGGCCTTTAGTTCCCTCAGCAGAGGGCAGATCACATCAACATCAAGAAAATGAGGGTTCTCATTTTGGCTTTTTAAGCTTTCCACTCTCTCTGGGTGTGGGATCCATTAAAGGTTTATACAGACAACACAGTCATATGGTACATCACCAAGCAAGGGGGCACAAGGTCTTACCTTCCTGTAGACTAACCCTTCAAGCATGGGTAATAGTCATCGATCTGCAGGTGACCCCACAGGCAGTAGTGTTTCTGGACATAGTTCATCAGTGGGATATTCCTCAAGTGAATCTCTTTGCCTCTCCTCTAAACAGGAAACACCCTAAGTTCTGTTCTAGAATCCCAAATCCTTTAGGTTGGAAAGTGGGTACCATCTCTTTCTCTTGGACGGAAATGATCCTTTATGCCTTTCCTCTCTACCCTCTTCTTCCGAAGGTCCTTCACAAGATCAAGGACTCTCCAAAAATCTGGTTGGTGACTCCCTTTTGGCACAGACAACACTAGTTCCCCCTCTTATTCCATCTGTCCAGGGACAATCATCACAAGTTACCTCATTGCATGGACCTTCTCACACAGGACAAAAGATCTCTCCTTCACCCTCACTTATTTACTTGTCATCTGACACTTTGGGTGACAGGGTTTGGATTCCTTTCTGAAACTAGTTTTCTGCGGACATGCTTAGGGTCCTACAGGAGGCCAGGAAACCCAATACCTAAAAATGATATATGACGAAGTAGAAGAGATTTACTGCCTGGTGTCTTAAACATCACCTGGATTCTTTTTCACTGGGGTCCCCTTGTTTCTTTCCTACCTGTGTGAACTGCTACATGCT
The DNA here is from genome assembly GCF_019279795.1 of Protopterus annectens. Taxonomy (NCBI): domain Eukaryota; kingdom Metazoa; phylum Chordata; order Ceratodontiformes; family Protopteridae; genus Protopterus; species Protopterus annectens. Next base: position 474,100,700 of record NC_056731.1, read on the forward strand.
GGCTTGGCACATTCTTCAGCACTGTCTGCCACTGAATCCTTGTTTGGCCTCTAGATTTTAGGTCAAGCAAATTCTAAAAGGTGTCCTTCATATCAAGCCCCCAAGAAAGCCTATTTATCCTTCTTGTGATCTTAATTTTATCCTTGAAAAACTGATCCCATTTCCTTTTGAGCCAGCTGCTGTTGCTTTTTTGCAACATTGCACTTGGAAGGCTATTTTATTGGTTGCTTTAACCTCTGCCAAAAGAGTATCTGAACTCCATGCCTTGATAGGGCTCCCTCCTGTTTTGGTTTTTCATAGAGACAGGGTGTTTCTCTGTACAAATCCTTCTTTTATGCCTAAAGTGGTTAATGAGTTCTCCCTTAATCGGCCTATCAAGCGTTCTTCCTTTTTCCCTTCTCCACAGTCTGCTAATGAGAGGGCTCTTCATACCGTGGACTTGGAACTTGCATAGACAGCTTAGATGTTATTTACATAAAAATGAAGGCCTTTTGTAAATCTGATCAACTTTTTGTTCTTTTCATACCAGGACATTGGGTTTGGCAACTTCTAAGCAAATCATCTCCACCTAGATTTCCAATGCCATTTCTCTTTGTTATACTTTTCATGGCAAACAGTTGTCTACTTATGTTCAGGCTCATTCTAATAGGGCAGTGGCTTCCTTGGGGGCTTTATTCAAGGGTTTGGATACCAACTGCATTCTTGAAGCTCCTACTTGGGTCTTCTATTCACACCTTCATGAAACATTACAAATTGGATGTTATTTGCAGAGCCATAGCAGGTTTTGCCGAGGCTATCATGCATGGGTTTGTGAAGGGCTCCTCCTTGCTTTCCTCCTCTCTATCTCCCCTAAAGCATTTGTACTCTCCCAGAGGTGTTGAATACTACAACAGAGATATGGAAAGGCATAGTGCAGTTGTGTAAAATCAGCGATATGGAAAGGTATAGTACAGTTGTGTAAAATCTTAGCATAACAGTAGCTGTCCTTCTTTTCACTGTTGCAGTACTCACTCCCTCTCTCCTACCCCCTTTTTTCTTTTCCTCATGTGTGGTATTTCCTTTCTGGTCACGGGGTTCTTCGCCTATTCCTTCCTGCTTTCCTGTTTCTGGATGAACATGCTGTCCTTTCCACTGAGGGGTCCTGATTCTCCCGAGGCACTTCATTTATGGGTTAAGAACATATGTGCATCACCTTTATGCCCTATGCTTGCATGGGGAATATATGTCTGCTGTATAATGCTCCTAGGTAATAAAGGCTTTGGTACACTGGCTGGATGTTGGGTTATCATTTGCAGGAGGTCCCAGAGGTGATGAATGCTTTAATAGTGAAAAGAAACATCTACTACTATGGTAAGATTTTACACAACTGTTCTTTATGACACAGTGTTTGCAGAAGATATCATCTGGGCCATTCTTACATTCCATTTCCCAGTCCAGCAAGTTTTCCACCTGTCTAGAATAATGGTAGTTTTGCTAGTTTTATCTTTTTTGAAGTAGAAGCTATTAAAAAAACAGAAAGGAAGAAAAATGATGTCTAGATTTAAACTTCCATACTTACCTGCTTCTACTTCCTGCCTTTTTCTCCGCTTTCATTGAATACCATTAAGTTAGCTGACTGTAAGATTCTCCTTCACATCAGAGAACATATTGTCACCTTATTTCAGTATCTAAAACCCAAATAAAATACACAGCTTTTGCAGGTGATCTCAATATCTACTTCCAGTATCCCAACACTGATAATTTAAATACAATCTTATCGTCCATTGATAAGTTTTCTCTAGTATCAAATTATGCAATCAATCCCAGTTAGTCAATTATATTTCCAATCAACCCCCTGGGACATAAGGAATTTTATTTTCCGGAGACTAATGCTAACGTGCAATATACTCTGAAATATTTAGGTATCATTTTCAGCCATACAAAATCAGATATGTTCAATAATAACATAGCTAAAACATGAACAAATATAGTAGGCAACATTAACAAATGGGAAAAGCTTAAACTCTATCAAAAGCCTCAATTATCAAAATGAACATACTGCCTAAACTCCTATACCATTTGAATGTCACTTTCATGAAAATTCCAGTTACCTTCTTCAACAAGATAAAAGTTATGGTACCCAAAAAGTACAAGAATTAGCTACAATCAATTAATACCCCCAAAAGAAAAAGGAGGTCTAACACTTCCTGATTTTCAACTGTACTACGAAATTATTAATGCTAGTTGCATTAAGCAAATAGCTAATTATGACTCATTAGGTAATGAATGGTGCCCAATATGGATTAAATTATTCCATCAAAACATCATGACATCTAAAATTAACCCAAAAACAATTATTTTCATTAATCAAGAAACTCTTAAGACTACAAATATTCACCCAGTTTTAATTAATAAATCTGAAATTTTCAAGAAATTACTGATATCAATAAATCTAAAATACACTATTATTCTTCTACAACCAATTCATAACAACCCTGATATAAAACTAGCAAACTCTATGGTAAACCTGGATAAATACCCATTTATAAAAAATATACAGTACGGGACTTCTACCAACTACAAAACCTCTGATTGGAAAACATCAAGAACCTAATTAGAGCAATCAATAATTATAAGGTGATAATTAAATAAATTATAAATTTAGCACACTGAGCACTGTTTAGCTTTTCTGATGAAGTGCATGTCGACGAAAACGTGCTGAGAACTGTAGCAGCATTATTGTTTTTGTTTCTGTTCTGTGAGGTTTGTTCGTGGAGTGAAAATAAACATCTCTTGCTGATCTGCTGTGCCTGTCTTTTGAGTTTACCAGTGTGAGTTTGGGCACATTGACCACTTATTTTTATTTACTAGTTTTTTGTTTGTGGTCATGGATCTTTCAGCAAGTTCCAGCAGTCAAATTTTCAATGACTGTGATAACTCCAGGAAGTCCAATGAAGTGGGTGAACTTCGTAAACTGATTGGCCAACTCTCTGAGTTGGTCGGCATGTTAATGCCACTCAGCCAGTCACTAATACAACATTCTACACAGTCTCTTATTCCCTGCAACCAGGAAACAGCAGGGCGTCCAGCTTCAAAGGAAGGGACGGTTACTGGTTTAAACAATGGATCCAATGTGAGAAAAGAGACTAGTCATGGCTTTAGGAACAGTTTGGATGGGTTTCCCAATCTTTTTTTCCTCTGGAAACGTAACAGCAACCACCAGTAGAGTCGGTAGGTCGCAAGTTAAACAAACAGCTACTTTATTACCAGCTGCTGCAGCTGCTACCAACAAAGGTACTGAAATTCAATTTAAAGACCTGATTGAGTTTAAATTTGACTTTAAAGAGCCGATTAGGCTGCAGGCAAATAACAAACATGATTCTTATGTTGAAATGGTGTCTAAAATGAACAGTTTACTTTTAAAATATAAATCAATGGAAATGGACAATATACATCTGAAACATTGTATTCTATCCAATATAGTCCCTAAGGGGCTTCGAGTGTGTAAATACCCCGATAATGGTAGGGAGGGCTCACAGTTTCATAAAGATTTAATTACTGCATTTGATAGGTGCAGTTTAGATATTATGCGAGCTATCATTGTCAACAATGAAGTAGAAATGGAGAAGTTATATGTTACAATTGAGGAAATTAATCAGAAAATTGTGAATGACTTGTTATTTGGTATTGAAACTGAGAAAAACAAATATCATAACATGTTGAAGGATGTTGAGTTAAAATGCATGAAAGTATTTGAAAGAAAAGCTAAGAAAATTGATAGAGACATGCTTGAATATGGTAATAAAACACATTACCCTTCACCAAAAATGGGGGGGGGGGGTAATAACAATAAATATTCCAATCACGAATCTGTGGCATACAACAAGGTTTTTGACAACCATGACATGTGCTATGACCAAGGTCCATTTCATAATGAAACTGACCCTTTAGAATACCCTTCCCCTCAGAGTTCTGAAAGGTTGAAAAAGAAAGAACCCATAAACTACAACAACCGGAATTTTTACCAAAATCGAAGGAACAGGTAGTGGAAATAAAAACTGTAGAAGACATAATTATCAATGAATGTGTATATAGTTATAAAGGTTTTAAAATATTTAACTACACTAATCTCACTGTCACTAAAACACATTCTAATTTGTTTTCCAAAGGTTTTACCTACATTCCCAGGGTCAAAGCCAACATGGTTGATTTATTGGTGGATGTTAAAATGTTTGTGAGACAAAAGAACTTTGAGATACTTTTTATGGTTTAGATAAAAGAGAGAGTACTAGTATTTTAAAGAAAAGAATACTTTTAACCCACCGTTACATCCACAGCTCAAAAATTTTGAAAATGTTTTAGAGAAGCGTCTTAGAGATGAGCTTAAATTTAATAAAGTACCCCCCAATCTCTCAAAGGATGAATTCAACATCCTTGATTCTTGCAGAACAGACAAGAATCTCAGAGTCATGAAGCCTGATAAAGGAGGAGGGGTGGTTCTGATGGACCAAATAGACTATGAAGTCAAAATGCTAAACATGTTGAATGATGAAAATACATATGAAAGAGTGTCCTTGAATGAGTTTAACATTGTGAAAAGGAAAGTTTCAATATGTCTTAATGACTTACTTCTTGAGGGGCTTATTGACTTAGAAATTTACAACTACCTACATGTTGAGAAACCAAAAATTCCTTCTATTTTTGGTATACCCAAGGTCCACAAGAACCATTTGGACCCACCTCTTAGACCCATTGTTACAGCAGAGGGCTCTTTGACAGCCCTCCTAGCCAAATATATTGACTTCCATTTGAAGCCACTTATATTGGAACATTCCAACATTTTAAAATACTCGTGGGATTTTTTGAAACACATTGATGCCCTACAGAAAACAAATACCCCATTTTTTATTTCTTTGGATGTGGTGGACCTATTTACTTGTATTCCCCATGAAACAGGTCTTTTATGGTTTGAGCAATTTTTGGAGAGTCAAATTTCCATTTCTTTTAACAAGTTTTGTACCTGTTTGATTCTTATGGACTTAATTTTGAAAAACAATTTTATATACTTTCAGGGTGAGTATTACAGACAATTAAAGGGTGTAGCCATGGGTGCACATTGTGCCCCCTTATATGCCAACATTATATTACTCAGTTGGGAAAATAAATTCGTTTTCAATTCCCATTTCAAAATTTTGTGGAATTGCTATGTTCATTTTTTGGACGACATTTGTCTTTTTTGGAATGGCACTGCTGACCATTTTCTTGAGTTTTACGAATATGTCTCACATACCATCGATTTTCTAAAATTTACTTACAAAATAGACAGTTCCCAACTTAGTTTTTTAGATGTGAGCATACAGAGAACAAATCAGGGGTTGAAATCTAATATTTATAGGAAGGAGACCTTTTCTAACACATACTTGCATTTTTCTAGTTCTCACCCCCCTTATCAAAAGAAGGCAATTGTCAAGGGTCAGCTAGAAAGAGCTAGTAGGATAACCTCAGATGAGACAGATTTCCAGATAGAATGTGAATTTATTGCAAGTATGTTTCGAGAAAGAGGTTACCCCGATGATTTGTTAGAAAGACTGATACAAGAAGTTAAAACAGTAAGGACCACAAGGTTTTTGCCTATCTTGGGGAATTCAACAAAAATGTTTGGCAACACTAACACTAAAAAAAATTCTCCAGTAGATATAAAGCACTACAATTCAGCTTTGACTATTACTTTCAACGGCGAAACCAACATAGTTAAAAATATTATTAATGACGAGTGGAATAGGTTTGCCAGTTTTTCAGATTTGAATCTGAACTTTGAAGAACCCTTAAAAGTAGTATTTAAAAAAGGACATAACATTAAGAACATACTTGAGGGTGGAAAACGGGTCACACATCTCTCAAACAAGTTGGGTACACATAAATGTGGAAGCTGTCATTATTGTGTCAACATCAAGGAAGGTGAGAAAATATATTTGAAAAGTAGAGGCAAAACTATCACCACTAAAGGATTTGCAAATTGCAATACCTGTTGTTTGGTATACATGGTGACCTGTGAGGCATGTGTCAGAATAAAAAATTCAAACGAGTCACATCTGCCTCAGGTGATGAATTTCCTTTATTAGCTGCTAACCAGATTACACAGCATGTTGGCCAAGATGTCCGGTCTGGACTGCTCTGATCAACTTGTTTACTGACATCAACTTTTATACTGCAAGCAAAACAACTTTTTGTTACATTTCTGACCGTTGACAGTTGGCTATGAAAAACATATAGGATAAACATGTTTATCACAAATTACCTCAAATCCACAGCTAGTACAGAATGTTCAAGAAGTACAGAATGTTCAATTCAACAACGGTAGCACAAATTTTCCAGGACACACAGCCTGCCCCAGTAAATTAACTCTTACTCAGCCGTGCGTCCTTATCCCAGCATTTACTGAGCTATAACCAAATCTCTTTATTCTGAAATGCAGAAAACAGATATCATTCAGGTTCATAAGCAATGCTGCATTTTGTTCACTGATGAGGCCCATCTTTGATAGGCATATCCCAACAAATAACATGTTCACTTTGCAAGAACAGGAAAAAGACAAATAACAGTATGTTTTTAAAACTTTTTCTCTTAACATTTCCCCCCTGAAAACACTTTTATTTGTCTTTTATTTCAGCAATATATGGTAAAAACTAAGTTTTTCTTTGCATACATTACTTCATTGGCAAGACAAATTTTTAAACTTCAAAAACATTTGCAAAGAGTCACATTTCAATATATTCACTTTCACCAGTCTGTTGCACTTGCTGGTACATCGTCTTCGTAACAGCAGTATCAACCAGTCTTTGTAGAAGACCTCTGATACAGGGTATACAACAACAACCACATACCACCACGATAGCCACAGTGACTCCAACGGACACCAGGAAACTGCTGATGAGATTACTCCATTTTCCAAACCATGCTTGTAGAAAATCAGTAAAGGGATTATTTACCCCAGAGTTCTCTGCCAATTCTTCAGATAACATCTCCAAACCTTTCAAAGCTCGAGTGATACTTCCATCAGGCGCAGTGTTGTTTGGAATATATGTACAACAGAAAGTCCCAAACATCTTGCAAACTCCTCCTTCTTTGGCCAGGAGCATATCTAACGCAATTCGATTCTGCCATGCCACTTGCGAAGTGGCCTCCAGTTGTTCAGCAATTCCTTTCAATGCATCTTTGGTATAGTTTACAAAACGCTGCTGGTTATAGTAAATGTAGTTGATCCAGTCCACATTCTTATTAGGTTGAATCCAGACAAAGATGGATGTAAAACCAGCTGCTATTTGGTTTATTGCTTTGTATTCATCAGGTACACCTCTTGGTACGCCAATGCTATTGATGTAGACACTGTTATCGAAAGATTGCTTCGGTACCTCTCTTTTTCTCCTACTCAACCACTTCGGCTTTATTTCAAGTTCTCTTACAAAATTGCTTGCTGGAACTGGGAAAATGTAGAATGGCAGAATTAACTTTACAAGTGCACAAGTTCCCTTCCAGGGAATCGTAAGCCTTGATCTGAGTTTGTTGTCTCCACATAACCACCATACGTCTGCTAAACTATGAGTTTGGTTCTCCAGAAATGGATTCCCATTGCCATTCACAGTAACATTGCAATAGTTCTGTCCCATATTGCCATAATTTTTCCCTGTGCCATCTCTGGAAATGCACATATACGAACCTGGATAGGAAATCGTTGCAGGCGGTTTCTCAACTTTGCTTATGACCGGAAAACGCTGAGTTTCATCTTTGCATTTATCTTCAGTTTTGTTGAAGAATAATTTCAACAGACATGTTAGGTTACCTTCATCTTGCATCAATGGGACTGTTGCTAATTGCTGTTTACCTTCAGCACAAGAAATACAGTTCTCACAATGTGCTTCTCGGGTACTATATCTAACCCAAGATAACCATTCATTATGGTGTACAAATCCCGTCTCGAGTAACAATTGTTCTTCTTTTGTGAAGGCAAAATCTGCTTTATTTGTAGCATTCTTAAGGCTTTGTACTTTAAGTTGGAGGGTCCCCAAAGGATCAGTTCTAGTTGGAAGGGACACTGATTCCATAAACTCCTGAATCACTTTCTTGTGGTGACACAATGGTTATAATAACTACTCCGGTACCTTAGAAATGCGCAATTTTTATTCTTTGTTGCCTGCTTTTATCTTTCTCTGGTATCACTGCACCACTTGTTTCCCATCCATTCACATCTGTTGACCACCAAACACTTGATCAGGACGTACAGTCTCTATTGCACAAGTATTTTGCACGAGTCAAGAAATTATTATTGTTCCATTTAGAACAGTCCAAAATTCCTTCACAAAGTTTCACCTTAAACACAGTAGTAACACCTGTTTGCACTTGCAGCACCACCATTCCTTTTTCTCTTGCAACTGTTCCTTCTCGTATGGACATATTTACTTTCGCCACCAAAATCATCATCATGTGATAGTTCAAGTACCAGTTGAACATGGCCATCCTCCCTAAGGACTACCTCGCGCCGTTGGTTTCTTCACTGGGTTTGAGATGAACTAACCCCTATTGGGCTAATCCCTCTTTGTAGCCAGACTTTGCGCTCAGAGGTCCAGTGGAGTTTGACCAATATCAATGGCAGAAGGGAGAGCCTTGAGTTTTTTACAGTGGGTGATATGAATCCACGAAGTCCTTTCAGCGATCTTTACAGCCGTAGGTGTCGAGATAAGTACTTGGTATGGGCCTTCCCACCTGGGGGATGACCAATTCTTTCTCTTCACAATTCGGATCCACACCCAGTCCCCGGGTGCCACGCTTAACAAGGTTTCATTTCTGGAATCTGCAAAGGAGTCATTGGTTACAAGAGATTTGACATTTAGCAGCTTCTTCATATAATCCGCTAGATCCTCACCCCCCTCACGTTCCGCTGGCAACAATCCTTGCCACTGCGGGACGTAATATGGTCTCCCAAACAAAAGTTCAAATGGTGTAAGTCCTTTGTCGGAAGGTGAGATTCGCATGCACAGGAGTGCCAATGGAAGGCACGCAGTCGATGACCTATGTGTTTCTGCCATTAGTTTGCGGAGCTTACTCTTCAAGACACCGTTATGTCTTTCCACCAGCCCAGCTGATTGGGGATGGTAAGCACAATGATTTTTGAGATCAATTTGAAACACTTGACCCAATTTCTGAACAATCTGGTTAACAAAATGAGACCCATTATCACTGCAAATGCATCTTGGTAGGCCAAATCGGGGAATTATTTCTGTAGTCAAAAGCTTTGCTACTGTTTGTGCATTCGGATGCTTCACTGGAAAAGCTTCTACCCATTTAGAAAAAGCATCAATAATGACTAAACAGAACTTTTTTCCCTTTGAGGGTGTCAATTCAATAAAGTCCATACAAAGTGTGTGGAATGGATACGGAGGGGTAGGGAATGCCTGCTGAGACTTCTTAACTCCCCCCTGAGCATGATACTTTGCACATAATAAACAAGATAAACAGAATTGCTTTGCATAAGTTGAAAACCCTTTACACCAAAACACCTTAGACACTATTTGAATCATCGTCTGTACTCCTACATGGGCAGGTCCATGGCTAACCAATGCCGCATACCTAAAAAGGTTTGAGGGTAATACCATTTTGCCATCTGATGCCCTATACAACCCACTCTGTTGAGTGATACCATATTTTACCCAATGACATTTTTCCTTCTGTGTTGTCAATGTTTGCATTACTTTTAGTGTCTCTAAGTCTAAGAGGTGTCCGGGCTCCAAATCATTATCATGTAAAAGCAAATCATTTTCTTGAGCTGCCTTTTTTGCAGCCATATCAGCAAGGGCATTTCCCCTGGAGACAGGATATTTTCTGTTGGTATGTGCGGAACATTTACATATTGGTATCTGAAGTGGTAGTTGCACTGCATCTAACAACTGTAAAATTAAATCTCTGTGATTTATTGGTTTGCCTGTCACAGTAACCATTCCCCTATTCTTACATAGTTGAGTGAAAACATGTACAGTGGAGAAAGCATATTGACTATCTGTATAAATAGTCACTTTTTTACCCTCCCCTAAGGTACAAGCTCGAGTCATACCACCAACTCGGCTGCCTGTGCAGAATAAATGTTTGACAATCCTTTTGCCTCCAAAACTTCAGTTTCTGTGGTGACAGCATACCCTAATAGTGTTCTTCCTACAGTGTCTTTCTTTGCTGATCCATCTACAAACAAAACGAGATCAGAATCTATCAACGGAATATCCATTAAATCTGGTTGGGGAAGTACTTTGTCATGAATACTCTCTAAACAAACGTGTGGAGTACCTTCTCCTGGAGTCGGCAAAAGTGTCGCTAGATTAAGAGTAGTACATCTTTCTATGGTCATATGAGGCTGTGTCAGCAGCACTGTCATACACGACAAATGTCGACTAGGAGATAAAAAGGTTATCTTATCTTGCAAAAGTATAGTAGCTACTGAATGTGGAACCCGCAATTGTAATGGGTGAAACAAAACTAATGATGCTGAGGCTTGTACTGCCATGGTGGCCGCCACCACAGCTTGAACACAATGCGGCAATGCCCTTGCAACAGGATCTAATCTGGAGGAGTAGAAAGCTATCGGCCTCTGTTTATCCCCATGTACTTGTACCAGAACCGAAGTCATATATCCTCCCTTACAATCAACCATTTGTACAAACGGCTTAGAATAGTTCGGAAAACCCAAAACAGAGGATCCTGCTATCAATTGCTTAATTCTAATAAATGCCTGTATTGCCTTATTTGTCCACTGTATATTATTCTTAGCCACCATGGGAGTGTCATAGATCAGTGCGGTCAATGGCCCTACTTCCTCTGCATAGTCAGGGATCCAGCTTCTACAAAAATTAGTCACACCTAAAAAGGACATCATCTCCCGATTAGTCGTAGGCATAGGTGCCTCAAGAATTGCTTGTTTTCTTTTGTTCTCCAATTGTCTACCTGCTTGCGAAATTAAATAACCCAAGTACTTTACTTGTGCTTTCCACAGTTGTAACTTTTCTTTATTTACCTTATGTCCTGGCTCAGCTAAAAAACTAAGAAGGGCTAGGGTATCCTTTCTACTTTCCTGCGTGGGTGAGGCCAACAAAATATCATCTACATACAACAGAACCTGGCTTCCCTCTGGGGGAACAAACTGAGCTAAATTCGTAGCCATTTCTTGTGCGAATATTGTCGGACTCTCACAATAGCCCTGTGGCAATCTGGTGTAGGTGTATCCTTTACCTTGATAAGTGAATGCAAACCAAAATCTACTCTCCTTATGTAGTGGTATGGAGAAAAAGGCATTGCTTATATCTATGACAGAAAAATATCTGTGCTGAGGTAATAAGTCATTAAGTAATGTATAGGGGTCAGGGACCACTGGTGCTCTTGGGATCACAGCCGAATTAACTGCTTGTAAATCCTGAACCAACCTCCATGACCCATCCGGTTTCTTTACAGGAGACAACAGAGTTTTGCAGGGCGAATCTGGGCATTCAGCAAGAATTCCTACCTGTTTTAGCTGCTCAATGACTGGCTTAATTCCTTCCTCTGCTTGTTTACTTAGCGGGTATTGGTGCTTACAAGGTCTAAAACCTGACTTTGGAGTTATACAAACTTCACCCTGCTGTTTTCATCAGTCCTACATCCCTTTTACCTTTTGACCATAAATCTACAGGTAAGGCACTTAACGCACTATCTTCCTCTTGAGTTAGGAGGATTTGTCATGCCATTTCTGTTTTGTCATCCCTGAGGTTCATAGGTTCATAGGTTCATAGGTTCATACTAGGCTATCTGCCCTAGGGCATTTATAAGCCTAGCCAGAGTGTGTGTGGCTTTCACCACCCCTTAGGATGAGAATACTATACCCATTAGTTTGTTGTGCCTCTGTCCAGCAGTGATACAGAGATGATTCCCGGGGTAAACCTACGATCTCCCATCCACTCGTCAAGATTTCTCTTGAACAGAGTCAGTGAGGGGCTCTGCCTCACATGGACTGGGATTCTGTTCCATAGTGTAGGGAGTCTCTGGGTGATGAATCTGTCCCTCCAGCACGTCCTATTTATATCCGTGTTGAGGTTTAAGTCTCTTGCTCTCGTGGCTCTGGTGGATTTGGATTTTTGAGGTGGAGCATGTCCATTAATTCCGGGTTGGACATGGCCTTGTATGTCAGGCACAGATCACCTCTGAGCAGTCGGTATGCGACTGAATAGAGCTGGAGTTTCTTCAGTTGGGCATCGTATGACATATGTTTGAGCCCCTTTATCCTTTTGGTGAGGAACTTTTGGGGTCTTTCCAACTGCTGCAGGTGTCGGGTAAGGTACATTCCGAATGGGGCGTTGTACTCAATCATTGGTCTGATAAGTGAAGAGTACAGGGGTACAATGACCTCTCCTGATCTGGATGTGAATCCCTTCATGATCAGGTGGGCAATGTAGAAGGTCTTCCTAACCACTTTGGCAATGTGAGTGTCAAAAGAGAGGTTACTGTCAACTTGGGTCCCCAGGTCCCTGATAACTTCTTCCGTGTTTAATGGATTACCACTTATGTGGTAATTAGGGGTTACCTTGTTTATCCCAAAGGGTATGACTATACATTTTTTGGCATTTAGCTTAAGGCCATGGCTCTGGCACCAGTTATCCATTTCTATGAGACCTTTCTGGAGGATGTCTGTGTCTGATGGAGTGTCAATTATGGTGCCCAGTTTGCAGTCATCTGCAAATTTTGTCAGCCACAATCCCCTATGTTTGCCTGCACTTCAGAAAAATAAATGCCGAACAAGAGGGGGCCCAGGACTGAGCCCTGTGGGACACCGCTCGTGACTGGCTTAGAGTCTGACATGGCACCAGCAACTCTAACCCTGTGTGTTCTGTCCTTGAGCCAGTTTGCAACCCATCTTGTGACATATGGGTTTACATCTAAGCTGGTGAGCTTTTCTATGATGCCCGAGTGGGGTATTGTGTCGAACACTTTTGCTAGGTCAAGGTAGGCTGTGTGAACTGCCTTACCCTCATCAATGGCCTTAGTGACTGTTTCGAAAAGTCGACCAAGTTCAAGAGGCAGGATCTGCCCTTGACAAAGCCAAATTGGGTAGGATCCAGTGTCTGTAGGTCCCCAATGTCTTTATTTATGAGTTCCATTATGATCCTCTCCATAGCTTTGCAGACAAGGCTCGTCAAGCTTATGGGGCGGTAATTTCCAGGGTCCGTAGAAGCACCGCCTTTGTGGAGTGGGACCACAGTTGCCGTACGCCATTCTTTGGGTATGTATCCTGTAGTAAGGCTAAGATTAAACAGCAGCCTTATGTGTGGGTTTAGTTCCTCATTGAGTTCATGTAGCACACAGCCGGGGATACCTTCCGGTCCCATTGATGCTGTGTTGGTGCACACTTGGTTGTGCCCAAGTCACCCAATTTAATCTTTGTACCTGGATCTGTTGATCCTTCAACTGACTTTCGGACATTGTGTCCCAATTTGTTACCTTTTTCGCCAAATCTACCCGATGTGTCCCCAATGCTTTAGTAATTGAAATATGTGGGCTATAACCTGAGCGATATAAAGAACTCATTTCCTTGGTCAAAGTACAGGTCACTACTGTATTACCTTGCTTATCCCAAAACATATCATTCAAAATTATCCTTGCACATTTGTGCCTAAAGAATTCTTTTTCAAATTCTTTATCCGGACCAGGGGCCTGTCTGTAGTACATAGTACAATGTAAGTACACCGCAACTTGCGGTGACCCGCTCCTAGATTTACTTAAAGCCAGGTTGATCAAATCTGTATCAACCCTCCCCGGCCCATTTGAAATCAAGTCCTGGCTATACCAGTAAAACAAGTGTTGTACTCCTTGTACCACCAAGCCATCCGCTAACCTTTTCGCCTCAATGCCTTTAGGTGTGGGAATTGCCACTCTTCCAAACAAATGCATCAAATCTCTTCCCAGCAAATTAACTGGACAAACTTTTGATATAATTACCCTACACCTAACAGTTTGGTTTGTTTGCGGATCTGTGAACAATAGAGGATGAGACAGTGGTTCCTTATAGATTTTCCAGTTTGCCGCTTTCACAAGGACAAACTCATCTGTTTCGCAGTTCGGGGGTAGAACTGCTGGACCCAAAAGTGTACGCGATGCACCTGAATCACATAAAAACTCCACTTTCTGTCCCTCAACCAAAAACTTTATCATGGGATTTTGATGTAGATGCATAGCAATACCCAAATGTGCCAGGTTTATGACTTCACGGTCACAATCCCGCCCTTCCTTTATTTCCTGGGTGTCCTGACATTCATCACAGAGAATGTCTGCCTCATCATCATCACAATCATTCTCGCTTTCTTCTTCTCTACAATAATCACAATAATGAATTTGGCACCTTCCTTTACTATCATATAGTCATGCGGAGCCCTTGTTCGTAAGCTGTGGGGGATGTTGCCACTCTTCGCAGTCGGCAGCAAAGTGCCCACGTCTACTGCATTCAAAACATTCTCCACGTTTTAACCTCCCATCATATTCCTCTGAATGTCCACCTGGTTTATTTGACGTGTCCCATTTCGGGCCCCCACGTCTTTGTACGCCACCACGGCGTCCTTGCCCCCTTTGGTCCTGTACCAAAAATATACCACCATCATCCCCTACTGCTAACACTTGTACTTTCTTTTTCTTTTTTAAATTGAAATGTCACTCAGCATGCCATGCATATTCAAACAAAGGTTGCAGTCTACATGTTCTATGATCTACCATATGCTTATAGGTTCATAGGTTCATAGGTTCATACTAGGCTATCTGCCCTAGGGCATTTATAAGCCTAGCCAGAGTGTGTGTGGCTTTCACCACCCCTTAGGATGAGAATACTATACCCATTAGTTTGCTGTGCCTCTGTCTAGCAGTGATACAGAGATGATTCCCGGGGTAAACCTACGATCTCCCATCCACTCATCAAGATTTCTCTTGAACAGAGTCAGTGAGGGGCTCTGCCTCACATGGACTGGGATTCTGTTCCATAGTGTAGGGAGTCTCTGGGTGATGAATCTGTCCCTCCAGCACGTCCTATTTATATCCGTGTTGAGGTTTAAGTCTCTTGCTCTCGTGGCTCTGGTGGATTTGGATTTTTTGAGGTGGAGCATGTCCATTAATTCCGGGTTGGACATGGCCTTGTTTGTCAGGCACAGATCACCTCTGAGCAGACGGTATGCGACTGAATAGAGCTGGAGTTTCTTCAGTCGGGCATCGTATGACATATGTTTGAGCTGCTTTATCCTTTTGGTGAGGAACTTTTGGGGTCTTTCCAACTGCTGCAGGTGTCGGGTAAGGTACATTCCGAATGGGGCGTTGTACTCAATCATTGGTCTGATAAGTGAAGAGTACAGGGGTACAATGACCTCTCCTGATCTGAATGTGAATCCCTTCATGATCAGGTGGGCAATGTAGAAGGTCTTCCTAACCACTTTGGCAATGTGAGTGTCAAAAGAGAGGTTACTGTCAACTTGGGTCCCCAGGTCCCTGATAACTTCTTCCGTGTTTAATGGATTACCACCTATGTGGTAATTAGGGGTTACCTTGTTTTTCCCAAAGGGTATGACTATACATTTTTTGGCATTTAGCCTAAGGCCATGGCTCTGGCACCAGTTATCCATTTCTATGAGACCTTTCTGGAGGATGTCTGTGTCTGATGGAGTGTCAATTATGGTGCCCAGTTTGCAGTCATCTGCAAATTTTGTCAGCCACAATCCCCTATGTTTGCCTGCACTTCAGAAAAATAAATGCCGAACAAGAGGGGCCCAGGACTGAGCCCTGTGGGACACGCTCGTGACCGGCTTAGAGTCTGACATGGCACCAGCAACTCTAACCCTGTGTGTTCTGTCCTTGAGCCAGTTTGCAACCCATCTTGTGACATATGGGTTTACATCTAAGCTGGTGAGCTTTTCTATGATGCCCGAATGGGGTATTGTGTCGAATGCTTTTGCTAGGTCAAGGTAGGCTGTGTGAACTGCCTTACCCTCATCAATGGCCTTAGTGACTGTTTGAAAAAGTCGACCAAGTTCAAGAGGCAGGATCTGCCCTTGACAAAGCCAAATTGGGTAGGATCCAGTGTCTGTAGGTCCCCAATGTCTTTATTTATGAGTTCCATTATGATCCTCTCCATAGCTTTGCAGACAAGGCTCGTCAAGCTTATGGGCGGTAATTTCCAGGGTCCGTAGAAGCACCGCCTTTGTGGAGTGGGACCACAGTTGCCGTCGCCATTCTTTGGGTACATATCCTGTAGTAAGGCTAAGATTAAACAGCAGCCTTATGTGTGGGTTTAGTTCCTCATTGAGTTCGTGTAGCACACAGCCGGGGACACCGTCCGGTCCCATTGATGCTGTGTTTTTTGCTTTAGAGAGAGCAGCTCTCACCTGGGCATCTGAGATGTTTGGGAGGCTAGACTCTGGTGGGATAGATATTTCTCCTTTTGGGGGGGAGAAATTTGCACTGAACCTGTCTGCCAGTATGTTGGCAATGTCTGTGGGTTCAGTGATTTTTTTATCATTGTGGACTAATTCTGAACATATCTGGGAGTTTCCAGCTTAGTTATAAAACTATTTATCGGAGCCTTACAACCTTTAAGAAAGGCGTTTTTCAATTGCTGTTTGTACGGACTATCAGTAGTCTGATCCTGCGGAATCATCATTCCACAATGGTTATTGAACACTTCTGTCAATCTTACAATATAATGATCTACAGATTCATCATCATTTTGGATGCACTGATTTATTACTGTCCAATCTGCTCTTGGACGCCACTTATCAGAAATTCTCTTTAACAGATCAGTGACTCATGTGTCTAAAACACCCCAGAATTATGCTTTAATGTAGTGCCGTCATCTGCCTTACATGTCCAAGTACCACAAACTAAGTGCCAATCTGGACCTAAGATTTGTCGCACTACTTGTTCTACTTCTAAACCATTTAGATGATAACTTAAACGCATACCAACTATGTCCTCAGAAAACTTTTGAAAATTAACCTTGGGATGAGGAATACCATCCGTAGCTCATTTTATATCCTCTCTAGCCCAGGGATGATAAACTAAAATAGTTGGCTCTTGTCCAACATCCCCTGCTTGTGGGTTTGCAACTTGTATTAAGGGAAGGGCTTCTGAGTGGTCAGAAAGTTTAATGGCCCAACGTCCTTGCCCTGCTGGTCCCGACCTTAACTGCATAGGTTGGTCTACCTGTTGCAAAGCAACCTTGGGTACTACGGGAATTTGCAGGTAAATTGGAGGGGTCACAACGTTTCCTTGAGCAGCCAATAACCCACCCTGCTGTACAGATCCCACATCTTCAGACTGATATTGAGGAGGTTCTGCCCATACAGCAGCAGCAATTTCCCTATACGGTGGGGCAGTTGCCTGCCTTTGTACTGCACAAACTGTATGCTCATCCTCCTTATCTAAAAATAAAGCTACTTTTCCACTTGGCACCAGTGATCCCTTTTGATTTATTTTTTCTTTTTCCTGGCACTGTTTTTCTTTTATAGCTCGTTTATTTGCCTCTTCTAACCATTTTTGTGCTTGGGGAAATTCCAATTGTCTTTGTTTTTCAGTTCTAGTTCCCGCATCTCTTTTCAAATCTCTAACCAATTTTGCACAGGCATTCTTATTCAGTGTACCATCAAAATCATATCTCGACTTCCACTTTTTCAAAAATGTAACATTATTTTTGTTTAAACCTTTCATATACTTAGCATCAACATTTAAACAGGCATCACTCTCACACTTGCAGCAACTCGAACCCATGTTTCCCCTAGATTTCTTATTTTACTTTCCTTTTTTTTTTTTTTTCAGGTATTTAGAACTGTATCAAAATTATTTTACAGGGCTTATTATAAAATGGGATGATCTTAACGGGTGACCCTAACAAAATAATCTTAACAAGTAATCCTACCCATCCTTAACTAAAAATAAAACCTTGTCGACAAGATTAAATTAAATTAAAAGAAATGTATTTTTCATCCTACCTGAACCAAATGAGACTCCGTTTCCCCTTTTCGTTCAGAAACCGTCCCTCAGATAGGAACCAGAGAGCAGCCGGCCTCCTTTCAACGACAAATCAGTCAGAGGGCTTTCAGTCGAGGGAATCTTAAGATGAGAAACCCTCACCTGCACAGGTTTTTCGGTCTCTCTGTCAGTCTGATCCGTATCTTCGTAGAGGTTTCCGGTCCGAAGGACCAAAATGTCAGAAGAAAAAATTCAAACGAGTCACATCTGCCTCAGGTTATGAATTTCCTTTATTAGCTGCTAACCAGATTACACAGCATGTTGACCAAGATGTCCGGTCTGGACTGATCTGATCTCCTCTGATCTGATCAACTTGTTTACTGACATCAATTTTTATACTGCAAGCAAAACAACTTTTTGTTACATTTCTGACCATTGACAGTTGGCTATGAAAAACATATAGGATAAACATGTTTATCACAAATTACCTCAAATCCACAGCTAGTACAGAATGTTCAAGAAGTACAGAATGTTCAATTCAACAACAGTAGCTCAAATTTTCCAGGACACACAGCCTGCCCCAGTAAATTAACTCTTACTCGGCCGTGCGTCCTTATCCCAGGCTTTACTGAGCTATAACCAAATCTCTTTATTCTGAAATGCAGAAAACAGATATCATTCAGGTTCATAAGCAATGCTGCATTTTGTTCACAGATGAGGCCCATCTTTGATAGGTATATCCCAACAATAACATGTTCACTTTGCAAGAACAGGAAAAAGACAAATAACAGTATGTTTTTAAAACTTTTTCTCTTAACAGCATGTGATTCCTTTTATATAGGGAAAACCGAGAGAAGGCTGAGAGAGACAAAGGGTGTATGATCACCTATATGATGTAAGGAAGGAAAACACTAACAACGCTTTGTTTAAGCATACTTTAACATGTAAATCTGCAAAATTCCTTTTCTTCATCATAGAGGTATTACCTCCTGATCCCAGGGGTGGTCTTTGGGAGGCCTTTTTAGAATACAGAGAGTTATTTTGGCAATTAATGCTTGAGGCTAGCAGTCACCCAGGTTTAAATGAAATTATCTCTCTAAAACCTGTATTAAAGTTGAGATCAGCCAAGTTATAACCACTCACCCATATATCAGTTGTACTTATATATATATATATATATATATATATATATATATATATATATATATATATATATATATATATATATATATGTATGTATTTTTATACACATTTTAATATTTTTCATACATACATTTTTATATGTTTTCAAACATTTTGCACACAGGTACATTTTTTATGTATTAATTAAAATGGTTTTTAGATCATACAATATTTATATACATTTTTACTATGTATTCCTGCCTGTAAAGTTTTTGTTTTACCACTAGATGGTGATATTGTTTCTTTGATTTTTGTTAAGAAATCTGCAATTTCAACAATAAGGATATTTATTGAATGTATTAACATTTTAATTAGTTAGGAGACACCATTGGTAGATTCAAATAACATCTGACATAAATTTAGCACACTGAGCATTGTTTAGCTTTTCTGATGAAGTGCATGTCGACGAAAACGTGCCGAGAACTGTAGCAGCGTTATTGTTTTTGTTTCTGTTCTGTGAGGTTTGTTCGTGGAGTGAAAATAAACATCTCTTGCTGATCTGCTGTGCCTGTCTTTTGAGTTTACCAGTGTGAGTTTGGGCATATTGACCACTTATTTTTATTTATAATTAAATAAATCTTATACTTAGTACTACAACCAAAGATATCATTGTAAATGAGCAAGATATCAAACTAGCGCAACAAAACCAAAGAAAATTATCTCAAATTACATATAAATTAATAGTAAAAATTAAATATCAAAATACAATACTGTTTTCAAAGTTCTGGGAAGGAAAAGGTAGTATCATATCAGACAATCAGAAGGAATTAGCTATTAGAAATACTATGAAACTGACACCATACAAAAAATTAATATACACCCAGATCATGATTTCAAAAATGCATATCATACACTTGTACACCTTAACAAATTCAATCCATTTAAGTCACCCTATTGTCCTTTCTCCCCTAATAAAGAGGCTGACATCCTCCACATATTCTGGAGCTCCAAAACAGTTTATAACCTATGGTACTCACTAAGTTATTCAAAATTTACTTTGTCCTGGGAGACAGCAATACTGCATATATTCAAAAGCAAGAATAACAGTTTCTCCAAACACATAATAACACTATGCACCTTTTTAAAATTTTATATAACAAAAAACTGGTTGAACAGATCAAACCATCCTGGTCAGAATACAAGAAAATGGCCGCAAAACATATTTTGGCTAAGAAGCTTTATACAAAAAGCCAAAAGAACCAAACATATTATCAGAACTCCTGCAAAGCATTAATTGATATTTTATCATAAATGGCAAACAATGTTAATTACACATAGATAGTAAACACAACTCTTAGTTGAGAGTACTAACACCACTAAGGTGACATTCTTGTACTAACACCACTAACTAAGGTGACATTCCTGTACATATGTATATAGAGTATAGTAGAGTAGACCGTTAACATTAGATAGGTTGGTGTTGTGCCTCCAGTTATACTCTCATTTACAACCAGAATATACAAGTGAACTGTATAACAATGTTCTGACTATAACATAACATAGCATAGCTTCATAGTAATCCAAAGTGTAATCTTAGCTTCTTTGTATTTCTGTACTAGAGATGTGTAATACCTAGTTTAAATAACCTGCTAAATGTTAAGCACTATGTAAGATCAACTGTTTCATATGTTTTATTACTTGTTACTTTTTTATTTTGCATTCTATATAAGAAAAATACTCAAAAAGATATTTGATAAAGATTCTCCATCACAAAGCAGTAAGCAAAATATAACTTGCTTGGACGCAGCACCTTGGGAGAGACTGGTTCTGTTTAAATTATAAAATACTAGAGCCTAAAATGGGGTTAGTACCTGCACTAGGCAACCTAGTCAGCTGCCTACGATCTAATGTTGGCTGTGGGGATATGGCCACAATATTTATTTTGAAAAAAAAAAGCATCTGCTGTGATAAGAAAAAAGTTTTCCTGATTTCTGTATCCCATCACTTCAAAATTTCCACACTCAGTCAGCCAATGAGCAAGCATGCACTGACACAAGTGCATCCTGTCACTTTAAAATGTTCCTATTTGCATCCAACCAACCAATGGGACAGCACAAGGCAGTGGTGCAAGCCTTTATTTATATTGCCATTTGTTTACCGGCTGTGTCCAACTGGGTAAATGAAGGCCCATTTTTAGCAGATGCCATGGAAGAAAAGCTCCAGAAATACAATATAAAATATAGCAAATCAATATTTGAATACAATAGTGTTTACAGAACAAAAAATACATGAAGACAAGCCTAGGCAGAAGTTAATATAAAACTTATAAATAGGCAGGTCGAAAAATGGCGAGCATAACAGTAGAAACTAGTCTGGCATTGTAAGCAGTAATAAACTTTTTAAACCAAACAAAGAACAAACTAGACCAATATGAAGTAGTACACTTTTAATACACTTTTAAGATAAGGAAATGCAGTAGACTGGTAGGTAAAAGAGAATAACAAGGCAGCAAAGTGGTAGCAGAGGGAGGTTAAGGGACAGAGAAATTTAGGGGAGAGAACCTAGTAGAAGGTACCTTTAGTGAAGGGGAGAGCTAGGTAAAGGAAAATATTAGAACTGCTAATCATGTTTAGTGCAGGAGCAATGCCAAGTGTTGTTAAGCATACCACTCAACCTCTTACAGCAAGAAATCTGGACAAAGCCATAAATAGTAGGGGGACATAGGCCCAAAAATAGGGATCATTTGTAAATATTGTTCTTGCAGACTTAGAAAGTTGACAGAATAATAGGCTTTGAATTAGAATTAATTTTCTGAAGGGTATAAAGCCTGAAAATCAGACGTCTGTCATTATATTCTGACTTGAATCCCCAATAAGTTGCCAATGATTTGCTAGAAAACCACAATTCTATGAGAAGCAGACCAAAAACATGAGGCAAAAATCTGGACATTCTGCAAAAATCTGGGCAGTTAAGAGGTATGTTTTAGGTATTCTCTAAGTAGTCATTTGAACTTGTAAGTATTGTTAGTGTTGAGTATATATCGAGGTATATCATTCCATGTTTTGGCAAATTTTAAATTAGTATAGGGAATCCCCATCGCTATTGTTGGACTTAGTGACTGTCAAAAGCAATTTATTAAAAGACCTAAGGGTTCTGTTATTGGAGTAAAACTCTAATACAGTAGATGGGCAGTTTTCAGGGTAATTAATGGTAGAATGAGTTAGAAGTAGTTGGTTAGAAGGTTGGGAAATTCTAACCAGTTTAGTTGTTGTAGTACTTTGCAGTGATGAGTTCTTGCAGGTTGGTTGGAAGTATTTATTGAATTTAACTGGGCGGGTATGCAAACAAACACGTATGTAGATTTGCAGGTCCACATCTGAGCAGAAACACGAAAGAAACATTATGAACAAGCCTGATTGATTGACTTTTTATTCTTTCAGAAATAGGATGCAGGTATGAGCTACTTGGGATAGAGTTTTAATGAATTACAGGAGCAGGCTTACAAGTATGCAGGTCCAAATATGTGTGTATGTGTGAAATACCCCATTTAGACGGAATGGTGCAGTTAAGTAACTTGCTGAAGCTCAAACCCTGTACCTTTACTACGGAAAGCAAGAGCCTAAATCCTCTACTCCAACTGTTAGATATCTGTCTGCTTTTCTTAAGCTTTTTCCCTTTGTTAAATGACTAAGTATTGTAGTTCATCATTCAAGTTTCACAGCATACATGTTGATGCAAAACCTGTTCTGATAATTTATAATGATTTAGCGTGCTCTGCTTTTATTTGTCTTCACTTTGAAGAACATCTGTGATTTTGCCCCATATTTATGCTTTGTTCTTAACTAAGCAAGTCATTAATCAGACAGTACTTTGTGGTCAACTTGAAATTTGGGCTAGGCTCCTCAATGGTTCCTTGGACTGCAAGCCTTGTAACTAATACCTATGAATCAGTGTAGTTAAGATGTAAAGGAAGGAAACGGATTATAGTAAACAGGGTCATCATTACATGAGCCATGTTCTTTAGATGTGATCATTGGTTTCCTAAATGCTGACAGTGAGTTTATTATTTTTGAAGAGAATAATTAGGACAGCATAAAGTTCAATGGGTAATTGTTAATATTTTAACTATGAATACATTTTAATTTAGCTTGTTTTTGCAGGCACACAGGTGTTAAATGCAGTGTACTTGGGCTACAACAGTCTGTTTAGAACTCAGTGCAGATAAGTAAGGCTATACCGTTTAAAGTTCTACTTCCTGTAGTACATGGTTTGGTTCCCTAAGCCTTCATTTGTCTTCTGTAACTGCCAAGTTTCTTCAACAGACAATACTCATGGCTGCTCCTGAATAGGGATATATGTCTAGTGGGCTGTCCCAAGCTGTTAGGAAATGCATTATACGCTTTATCTTTTTAATTCCTGCACCTTTCACATAGGCAATAATTGGTGCTTTACTATATGCTATCCGAATAAGAATTCCAGCATGTCTCTTATGCGTTTTCACTAAATGTGTTTTTCAAGGGAAGATAAGTTTACTGTTTCTCATGATGTTTTCAATGTGAAAATGTTTCATTTTGCTTAGAAAGTGGCTGTCAATATTTTTTCAGTAAAATATGGAATAATAGTTTTAATGAAATACAAATCTTTGTGATAACTACAAACATAAAGAACTCTTTCAAAACAAACAAAAACAAACAAACGTGTGACAGTACTTTCTGCATTTAGCTCTACACCTCTCTGATAAAGAAGGAAGAAAATAGTACGTACACTGACAGGTTTGAACAGTGCTCCTGGGAAATGGAGACAGGCAGCCAAGTAACGGGATATTGGGATGGCTGGCAGGGGCCGCATTCACTTCCTTATTTGTCCATGATCCAGCTTTGTTGCCTTTGGAAGTGCATGCTGAGGCAAGTAGGTCAGATCTGTACTGAGTGATGTCTGAAGGGTTAGCTATTAGTGATAAGAAGAAGACATAGGGTGGTCAAAAATGAGACGTAGATGTCCTGCAAGCATGTAAGACCCCACTGCCCAAAACAGAATTACTTCTGATTTTTGTACGACTTGTGCTTTGTTGAGCCAGAGATGCTGCAGCAGTTATATTGTCTGTAATTTTCTGCTTAATTTATTGTACTAAATAATGAATTCATTAATAGGTGTGGATTGTACAATATTGTCTAGCCGTATTGCATTTTAGTAATATATTTTTAAAGTACCTTCTTTACAGCTTCTTGCTGCAAAGGGATTGACATTATCAACTCAGTATACATTATTCGGAGTGATGATGCGAGTCTGTTTTCTCTATGAGACTAGATTATAAAATATTTCTACATTTAATCAAAAACTGTTACTCTGGCAGTTAGTGCTGAGTACTAAAGCTCAAACTTGTTAATGAGCTGCTTCCTGTGGCAAGGGTGCAGGGTTTGACTCTTTCTACCTTCATTTACCTACAGTGTGATATTGACCAAGTTACTTAACCAGACAGTGCTTTTTGGAGTCATTATAGTGTTTGAGCTAGGCTCCTTCATGGCCTCCTGGACTGCATTCCAGTGAACTCTGAGTAACTATGAGCCTGCTGTTGTTTGCCAGCCATGCTCTGTTGCACACCAGATCTAGTTCAGGAAATGTTATGACAATATCACCAGCACATCATGTTTATTGCAGCATAAGTAGTTTATTCTTCAAGAGCAGAAGCTCTATATTTGTAGATGAAGCAATGAAATGCAAAGTTGTTTGACTGCAGTAACCTCTGCATTAGTAAGAGCTGTCTTTAATGTGGCATTATTCAGATGACGTTTACTTTTGCATGATTGTGCATATTGTTTTAGCACATATTATCAGGTGGGTAATATTTTTTATGCTCTCATAAGTAGTCTTCTGTTTAAGCTGTGTTACACAAGGCTGGATTTTATGGTGTGAGGCTAGTCATCTTTATACACTTTCATGCAGTTCATCCAAAGCTACCAATAGGGTGCATGTAATTTAATTCTTATTAATAATAATAATAATAATAATAATAATAATAATAATAATAATAATAACAATAATGGGTGCACATAGTTCACAAAATGGATATAACTGCTGCTGCTGGGGGTGGGGGCCCTCTGGGGATGAAAGTACTTTATGCTTTTATCTTGTCATTTTTAAACACTCTTTAATCTGGCTTTGAAGGACTGGTGTGTATGTGTGTTAATTAAATGGATTACTTTGGGTACTGTTTGTTGGGTCCCTATAATACGTACAAAAATTAAAAAATCTCGAATGGCTTAAAAGTTGAAAATGCCGCCTCCCCCCCCCACTAATTATATATACCAACTTCGAGATCGCACTACAGTGAGGAAAGGGCAAAATTTCCAATCTTCACTGTACTGCGATCTCATGATAGCGATTTCGAAGAATGGCATTTTCGAATTATCAGCCATTCGATTTTTCATCAATTTAATAGGGACCCCCGTTTGTGTGAAACATATTTGAAATATGTGACTTTGGTTGTTATTATTATTACTGTTCATTTTTTGAGTAAGGCATCTAAGAAGGATACAGTCAATGTAGCTATAACTGCTTGGTTTGGGGAATGTCTACGGATATAAATTTATGCATAATCTGCCACTGGCCAAATGCATTTTCAATGAAGGCAAGTTTCAATGTATTTTCAAGGAATGTGAGTTTGAAGGGAAGAGAAGTTTACCGTTGCTCATTCCAAGTCTGTTTTCAGTGCAATAATGTTTTGTTTAACAAATGGCTGTCAGTGCTTGTGCTATAAAATTTGAAATAAAGGCTTCAAATCAAGTATCTGCAATAGATGTTCATAGGTGTTTACTAGGCTAAGGAACACAAGGGCCTTTTTAAGCCTAACCATGTACTCCAAATCTCTGACAAGTTCTGATACCCTTGATAAGTGTAAGCATGGGTAGGGAGATGAACCATTTACAGGTTACCTGTGTCCATTAGAGACATAGGTGCCAAACCAGGGATGAATTTCTGGTTTCCCATTCAGTTGTTCAAGTTACACTTGAATTGGATTATGGAGGAACTCTGCTTCACGTGGATGGAGAGCCTGTTCCATAGACGGGGTAGTCTCTGGGATACATACCTACCTCTCCAGCAGGTCCTATTTATATCACAGGCATACTTCAAGTTCATAGGTTCATAGATTAGTACTAGGCTAGCTGCCCTTGCGAGCCATTTTAAGCCTAGACAGTTATCCCTTGTGAGACTCAAACCCTGCACCTTGTGTTTGTAAGGCAAACACCTTAACCATTAGGCCACCCTCCCAAATGTAAGAGCTCAAATCTAACAGTATAGATTAGGTTCATAGATTAGTACTAGGCTAACTGTCCTTGTGGGCCATTTCACACCTAGCCAATTGCCCCATGTGAGAATCAAACCTTGCACCTTGTATCTGTAAGGTAAACACCTTAACCATTATACCATCCTTCCACCCAGGTCTTTAGAAGGGATAATTCTGCTGCTGTTTCTTTTGTGGATATGCAAGAGATCCATCAGAGTGGGGTCTGACAATGCCCTGTATGCCAGACATAGATCTTCCTCAAAAGCCTGTAGGAGACAGAATACAGGGACAGGGCCTTGAGGCAGTCTGCATAGGACATTTTACTTATGCTCTGTATTCTTTTAGTGGGGAACATCTGTGGATGTTCCAATTGTTGATATGCCTGGATAGGTACATATGAAAGGGGGCATTGTACTCAATGACAGGTCTGATGAATGCTGAATACAGTGGAACAATGACTTCCTTGGACTTAGATGACATACCTTTGTTTATAAGTTGTGCAGCATAAAATGGTTTCCTCACCACTGTAGACATGTGATGGTCAAAGGCTAGATTACTATCTATGTGTGCCCCTAAGTCACTGACTACTGGGTCAACTCTTAGGGGTGTGTTGTCAATAGGATAGTTACCAGGGATGGATGACTTCCCAAAGGATACTATTATGCATCTCTTGGCATTTAGTTTTAGTCCATGGCTCTGGAACCAGTTGTTTGTCTGTGCCAGTCCCTCCTGGAGAACATTTGTGTCAGTGTGAGATTCAGTGACGGCTCCTAATTTGGAATCATCTGCACATTCAGTCAGCCAGAGACCACTGACATTGGCCTTGACTTCTGAGAAGTAAATGCCAGAAAGGAGTGGTCCAAGGACTGATCCCTGAGGAATTCCACTTCTATCTGGCCTCTTTGTAGAGGTGGATTCCTTGGTCCTGTCTGTGAACTGGTTGGCTATCCACCAGGTAACATACGGGTTTGTACCTAACCTCTTGAGTTTGTCAACAATGCCCGAGTGGGGTATTATGTCAAATGCATTGGTCAGGTCAAGGTAGGCAGTGTGAACCATTTTGCGCTCATCCATTGCTTTGGTGACCTTTTCCAAGAAGCTCACCAGGCTGAGTAGGAATGATCTGCCCTTGACTAAACCAAACTGGGTTGGGTCAAGTATCTGGAGACTTACTATATCTCTATTGATCATCTCCATGATAATTCTTTCCATGGCTTTACATATAAGACTAGTGAGGCTTATGGGTTTGTAGTTGGCCCACCTTTGTGCAGAGGGATGACTGTTGCCTTTCTTCATTCATAAGGCATGAATCCTGTTTGGAGGCTACAGTTAAATAGTTATTCCAGAGGCCCAGATAGATCATGCTTCATGCTATTTAGAAGGCATCCTGGGATATTGGCTGGACCCATGGATGCAGTGTTTTTGGTCTTAGAGAGAACACTATGGACCTGTTTCCTAGTGATAGTAGGGGGAGTTATATTTGATCATATTTCCTGAAAAAAGGTTGAAGAGGAGAGAGGGGTAAAGTTGGAGCTGAATTTATCATCCAGGAGATTTGCTATATCTTCTGGCTCAGTATAGGTGGCTCCATTTGCAATGAGCTCTGCATACAATTGTGTGTTGCCTTTGTAAAAGTAAAGAAGAAAAGAGTGTGCAAACTGACAGTTTGGAACATTGTTTATGGTAACTGGTTAGAGACAGCCAGGTAATGGGAATGGCTGCGAGAGGTGGGGGTGGGGGTCTGCTCCTTTACCCAGCCTAGGTCCCCATACGACCACAACCCAGCTCTGACCTTTAGTAATCATATATGTTATCTACGCAACAAAGGCAAGGCTGACATAGTCTTGGATTTACTGTGTCACAGTGTCCTATTATTTGTGGTTTTGAATTTATTTTATTTGACATGAGACCTCCCTGTTTCCCTAAGTCAGTTAAACAATACTAAAATGTGTATAAACAAAATAATAATATATAAAGTAATGGACTGCAACCATTTTCTTAGCCTTCTCATTCAGTTGGGAATGATATGGCACAGACATTTGTTTGCCTTTAGTTTCATCTTGCTCCTATGATTGAAAGACTGCTATGGTTAAAGTTGCTTCTGTGGAATAAAGAGAAATAAACATGTATGAACATTATAAAGGACAGTATTAAATGTCAGCCCACAAATGGCAGAAGCACGTTTTCACCTCTGCATTACAGCATTTGTGGGAATACTCAGGCCAGGTGTACTGATGGAGGTCAGTTCACTGGGCTAACATCTTCAACACATAATAAAACCTACAATCCATCAAGAGATATCCAACAGTTTCTGTGTATATTAAGTCACAATGTTTTCATGTTTGCGGTAATGAATTTAAAAAATGTTAACTGTACACTTATCTACTACATGTGAGGCAATTTTAGCAAAAACCTGACAATGTCACATAAAATGGTATGAAAATCACAAGATTTGCTCACTTGATGTAGTTTGATCATGAGAGTGAAGCACACATCCAGGAGTGGGTTATTGCTATTATACAATGACATTATTTAAAACAGAATTTCCTTACCTTTCCTAACTAATGTCTCTGTACAAAGGTGCTTTAGTCCTTCCACATTGTCTTTTGTTTACTGAAATACTGCATATGCACTGAATTGGAAGGGATGGCGGCAAGTGACACAACACCCTGAACCCCATATAGAAAAATGGGACAAAGAGGAGTGATGATGATGATGATGATATATACGTATATGGGACTTACATTCCCACACATGCACAATGTATCAGTGAAGTGCAAGAGAAGTGACGGGGAAAAGAGTATCTGCATTGCTAATTTTTGTACTATTTTAAAAATGTATTTATTTGTTTGTCTTTGTTTACTGGGAAAGTCCAACTGGGTAATGTCCATTTTCAGTGGAGTCCTAGGGAGAAAGGATCCATTTGCTTACATTGTATTAATCTAAGTTCTAGTCAGACATAGAGTAGTTACATTTTTATTTACATTTATATTCAAACAGTAGTTACATTTGTATTTATATGTATACACAAACAGTAGTTAAATTTTTATTTACATTTATACTCAAACAGTAGTTACATTTGTATTTATATTTATGTACAAACTGTAGGTACATTTATACATATACGCTGCAAGATTTTACAGAGGTGGAAGTTAATAAAGAGAAGGCACACATGCAAATTAATGGATTGTACAGGTAGCAGTTATGTATAAAAATGTTTTGTAATTTCAGTAAGAGGTAGAGGTTAAGAATATTATGTTTATGGACAGTATTTAGATAGTATTGTACAGTGAAGAAGTTTTAACCCTGTGATGAGCATGTACAGGACCAGGACTGGTTAAGATGGTTAAGCAGTGTTTGAAACTACTGAGTTTGTTGGAGAGTTTTATTTGCATGGGATACTATTCCAGAGTTTAGCAACGCAGTGGGAGTAGAGCGGGTTTCCTGCAACGTCATTTGACATATTTGTAAGTAATAATAATTTCTTACTAGAATGGAGGTCCCTTGCTGTGCAGTAAGGTAGTAATTAGTAGAAAAAATATGTGGGACAGTTTTAACAAAAAAAAAAAGAAAATCTGGGATGTTTCTGTTCAGTTTTGCATTTTTCTCATATTTGCACTGTTACTGGTAAAAGAGGTTTGCAATGGTCTTATCCTGCATATTCCAATAGAAAGTCTTTCTGCTCACCTGTACTTGAGCAGGCAGACTTATTTCTGTTGGTATATGCTCAATTTACAACAGTCGTGCTGGTTGGACTGTCCAGTCAGGTGGCTCATGTATAAATAGTAATCATTCTGTATTATATAATGACTGTTATTTATATCTTTAAATATGCATCCAGGCATAATTTTTCATATTTCTATAAACATGCCAACAAGTACTCAGAAAGGAATTCTGTTGGCTGGCAGTGTGGAAGTGCTGTTTTTCAGTTTTCAGTGCTGTAAAAAACACTATGTTCTTACACTTTTTTCTGTAATTGAAAGTACAAAGGGGCAGATAAAGCTCCATACACTATGAAGAATTATGATCATGTCTCTCAATATAATAAAGTTTTGATGTGTTCTCAACATGGATATGAAGATTCACCTCTTCAGCTTTGCTTCACTCTTGAGGTGAATTTACTGACATACATGTCACAAACACATAACACGGTTTTGACTGACAGTCTGATCATAATTATTTATATGGTTTACAAGGCATAAGATTCCTCCAGCATGATGAATGAAACTTCATTAGTGTGTTATTACAAAGCAACTACTAATATTTCATCAGAATTTACCAAGTTGTGCATTGCTAGGCAGGGACCTAGAACAATGGTCTCCAAACTTTTTTGCAGTAGGGACTGGTTTCATGTAAGACAATTTTCCATGGACCAGCCATCACGCATGCATAATAAAATGCATAATCTTTATTTATTTGACATTTGTTTACTGGGGAGGCTCGACTGGATTAGAAATCCATTTTCAGCTGAGACCTGGCAAGAAAAGCTCTAAAGTACAATAAAAAGACAATTGGCAATAATTACCAAAAAGAGTGTACATTCTGCTTAACAGCATAACATTGATCTAATATGCTCTAGAGGTATGTAAACCTAATGGCAACCTTATTGACTTTCTAAGTTTATAAGAGCAATATTTAAAATCTGTTCCTATTTGTCTATGTCCTGCATACCTCTCAACTGTACAGATCTTCGCAGAATGTTCACATATTTGCCTCATATTTTGGTCTGTTTCTCATAAAATTGTTTGTTTTCTGATAAATCACTGGTAGATCATTGAGGTTTAAAGTCAGAAAATAATGA
Organism: Protopterus annectens; assembly: GCF_019279795.1. Classification (NCBI taxonomy): domain Eukaryota; kingdom Metazoa; phylum Chordata; order Ceratodontiformes; family Protopteridae; genus Protopterus; species Protopterus annectens. Next base: position 474,131,896 of record NC_056731.1, read on the forward strand.
GAGACAGTTGAGTTTCAGACTTCATACCCTTCAGAAAATACATGCTAATGCAAAACCTGTATTTTTATCCACTTTCTAAGTTTGTAAGAACAGTACTTAAGTGTCCCTATTTTTGCACCTTTGTCCCCCATTATTTTTACCTTTGTCCAGATTTCTTGCTCTAAGAGATTGAGAGGTATGTGTTTATCATGGGAGAGGTTGAGTGGTATGGCGGAGAGATACATAAACATAATGGCAAGCTTGTTGACTTGCTGTTTATAAAGGCAATATTTAAAATCTGTCCCTATTGTCTGTGGCTCTGTCCAGATTTATTGTGCAAGAGGTTGAATGGTATGGTCGAGAGGTATGCAGACCTCATTGCTGCTGCCAGGGATCACTCTCTCTTTCTCGCTCTCACACACACACACACACACACACACACACACACACACACACACACACACACACACACACAGTCTTTTGTTTTCATGCACGCATTCACTCACACATGCAGACAAACATACTCACACACACACACACACACACACACACACACACGCACACACACACACACACACACACACACACACACACACACACACACACAGACTGTTCTGCTTTCATGCACACCTTCACTCACACACGCAGACAGACACATAAACCCACTCATACACATACATACACACACACACACACACACACACACACACACACACACACACACACACACACACACACACACATTCACTATATACATTTCACTCCGTGCCTGGCCTGGGCCCGGTAGATGGGGACTGCTGCTTTAGAAGACGGAGGATGGCAGTGCCCACACACACATGGGAGATGGTAATGCCTGCACACACACATGGAGGATGGCAGCACCTACATACTAAGGATGGCATTACACACACACATTGAAGTTGGCAGCGCCTGAACACACTTGGAGGATGGTAATGCTTGCACACACAGGTGGAAGGATGGCAGTGCCAGCACACATGGATGATAGTGCCCCCCCCCACACACACACACACACACACACACACACACATACATGGAGGATGGCAAAGCCTATACACATGTGGAGGATGTCAGTGTCCACACACAAACATAGTGACATGGAGAATACCAGTGCACACACATACATGTGAATGACAATGATGGTCATAAATAAACAAGTGGAGGACAGCAGTGCCGACAAATACACACATACACAAACAGAAGATGGCAGTGTACACACACACACACACACACACACACACACACACACACACACACACACACCTTGGAGGATAGTAAGACCCCCCCACCACTACACACACACACACACACACACACACACACACACACACACACACACACACACACACACACACACACACACACACAGGATGGCAGTGCCCACAATCATATGTGGAGCATAGCTCTCAACCTCTTCTTAGCACATAAAATCTGAACAAAACCAAAAATAATGAGGAACAAACAACCAAAATTAGTGACAAATTTTAAATATTGCTCTCATAAACAGAGAAAGTTACCAGAATAAAAGGTGTTGTGGTACCATGCATTTTCATTACCCAAAGACTCCCTATGCTGTGGAACAAAATCCCGGTATATGTGAGGCAGAGCACCTCGCTGGCCTTGTTCAAGAGAAATCTTGACCAATGGATGGGAGATCGCAGATATACCCCAGGGATTACCTCAGTGTCACTGCTCGACAGAGGCACAGCAAAATAATGGGTATAGTTCCCCATACTAAAGGGGTGGCGTAAGCCACAAAACTACGGGCTAGGCTTGTAAATGCCCTTGGGCAGATAGCCTAGTATGAACCTATGAACCTATGAACCTATGATAAGTCTGAAACTCAAATGCCTGTCATTATTCAGTGAATTTAATTTATCACTAAAATCCCCCCCCCCCAAAACCCCCCCACAAATTCTATGTGGAACGCGCTAAAAATATGAGGCAAAAATCTGGACAGTTGAGAGGTATGAATTGTGTAGGATGACAGCACACATGCGCACACACATACACACTTGGAAGATAGCAGTGCCTATATGCACACACATACACACAAAAACGGGTTGAAGATAGCAATATACCCCACACACACACCCACACAAATGGAGGATGACAGTATACATGCGCGCGCGCACACACACACACACACACACACACACACACACACACACACACACACACACAAATGTTGAAAAAAGCAGTACCCACACACACAGAGTGGAGGATGGTAGTTCCCTCCTCAAGTAGATCAGCTGAGTCAGTGTGCAGCCATGGTGAATAGCAAGTAATGCAGTGACCTAGAACAGAGAGAGTCTGGTGTTTATTTGGGCTTGATTTTATCCACCTCTGTCTAAAGCTTCTTCAGCGTACATAATCTCTTGTAATGAGACTACATAGCAAAGAGTTCTGTGGGAGTAAGTCAGCGACATCTTGCTTGAATCCAGGGGATACCATGAAGACATATAAACATCCTGGTGTGATTCAGTAAGGCTTATTCTTAGCATGATGGCTTTCATACCTCATAATGAAGCATTTAGTAACCAAGAAAGACAACAATACAACACAAGCATGGCTTGGTAACCCCTTTTTGCATTCATGACAGAAGTCCATGAGCAAAGAAAAATATAGGTTGTAGGGCTTTTAAGCAGTGACACACCAAGTGAACAACTCAACCAACTATATTTATTCCAGAGACGAACTGTTATTATGAAATTAAAGTAAGGAAATAGTGGTGGAACTGTCAATTAAGGTAAACCACCAAATTTAAGAAAAAGCACTTCAATTTTTTTTCAAAGCTTTGTTTGCAATCCCTGTTGTCACACTAACAATGCCCTTAGGATAAAAAAAAAAGAATAGATACATTTCCTGTTGGAAAGCATTTATCATAGTTTTGGTCCTTACAGATGTGGCCATCAGCTAGTCTAAATCTTAAGGTTTAATAAGGTTAAAGTCTTTAGAATGGGTAATTCTGGTGTTTGTTTTGTGGATATGTAGGAGGTCCAGAGTGGGGAATGACAATGTACTGTATGTCAGATATAGATCTTCCCACAACAGTCTATAGGAGACAGAATACAGGGGTAGGGCCTTAAGGCAGTCAGCATAGGACATTTTACTTACGCCCTGTATTCTTTTAGTGAGGAACCTCTGTAGATATTCCAGTTGTTGGATAGTAGTCTCAATTTTACAGAACTATTCTAAAAATCTTCCAGTATTGAAAAGGCAAACCCCTTCTTGTCCATCTAACTATGTTACTAATTCATTCCTACAGCAGGATCTCCTCTGCCTGGTTACTTTTTCCGAGACATGCACCTGCACACACTTCATTGTCCATGCTATCCGTTTTCTGCACTCAGACACAACAAAGACCCCTATCCATTAACTTGAGGCAATTATCTATTTTGAACAGCTATCCGGACTACAGAAGTGTGCCCTTAAAATCCAGTCTGTTAGTCCTTATGAAGTACCCTTCTGAGCTACCCATCTGTAGAGTGACATCACCAAATAAGCTACAGTGGAGAGCATGGTTCTGGGTTGCTATTCACCACAAAAATAAGGATGTCACAGTGTGCCCATTTCAGAGGACACAACCTTTTCCTGGGACTCTGGCCTTTCCACATCTCATGCTGGAGTGGACTGCTTCTTCACTTGTCCCTGACATTTTCTTAGCAGGGAAAAAACTTTGCTGTACTTAAATAGGCTCACAGCTACTAACAGTCGTGCCTCTACAGCTTTCCTTCATTACTAGCTTTCTGAGCTAATGTTCTTGGAATGGCTACTTCTTAAATGTCTATATTTTTACTCCAAACTGGGTTGCTATGCCCAATACCTAGAAACTAGCTCAAGTCAGACACAGCTCATTAAATGCAACCCTGCAGCATTATTCTTCTGCAGTTTTCCTTGTCAACAGAAACCGTGTTCACCACAGTACAAAAATGAAGGACTGTAGGTACAAGTTACTGTGAAAGCTGACTTAAATAGAAATCCTTAACTGTAGTTTCTGAGCTGAAGGTGCTTATGGTCTGTTGCCATGGAAACAGTCTTAAAACACTTAAAACACATTTACTGTTCATAAAAGCATCCTCTCAAAAAAGTAGAGCATTTAAAAAAAATATTAGTCAGCCGTATGTCCTAGCAAGCTTAGCTGCTATGCCTAGCTATGTATTTAAATACTGAGACTGTGATGTAACACAACATCCTTTGTGATAACACATCATACTGAGACTGTGATGTAACACAACATCCTTTGTGATAACACAGGATACTAAGACTGTGATGTAACACAACATCCTTTGTGATAACACAGGATACTGAGACTGTGATGTAACACAGCATCCTTTGTGATAACACAGGATACTGAGACTGTGATGTAACACAGCATCCTTTGTGATAACACAGGATACTGAGACTGTGATGTAACACAACATCCTTTGTGATAACACAGGATACTAAGACTGTGATGTAACACAACATCCTTTGTGATAACACAGGATACTGAGACTGTGATGTAACACAACATCTTTTGTGATAACACAGGATACTGAGACTGTGATGTAACACAGCATCCTTTGTGATAACACAGGATACTGAGACTGTGATGTAACACAGTATCCTTTGTGATAACACAGGATACTGAGACTGTGATGTAACACAGCATCCTTTGTGATAACACAGGATACTGAGACTGTGATGTAACACAGCATCCTTTGTGATAACACAGGATACTGAGACTGTGATGTAACACAGCATCCTTTGTGATAACACAGGATACTGAGACTGTGATGTAACACAACATCCTTTGTGATAACATAGGATACTGAAACTGTGATGTAACACAACATCCTTTGTGATAACACAGGATACTGAGACTGTGATGTAACACAACATCCTTTGTGATAACACAGGATACTGAGACTGTGATGTAACACAACATCCTTTGTGATAACACAGGATACTGAGACTGTGATGTAACACAACATCCTTTGTGATAACACAGGATACTGAGACTGTGATGTAACACAGCATCCTTTGTGATAACACAGGATACTGAGACTGTGATGTAACACAGTACCCTTTGTGATAACACAGGATACTGAGACTGTGATGTAACACAGTATCCTTTGTGATAACACATGATACTGAGACTGTGATGTAACACAGCATCCTTTGTGATAACACAGGATACTGAGACTGTGATGTAACACAGCATCCTTTGTGATAACACAGGATACTGAGACTGTGATGTAACACAACATCCTTTGTGATAACACAGGATACTGAGACTGTGATGTAACACAACATCCTTTGTGATAACACAGGATACTGAGACTGTGATGTAACACAGTACCCTTTGTGATAACACAGGATACTGAGACTGTGATGTAACACAGTATCCTTTGTGATAACACAGGATACTGAGACTGTGATGTAACACAACATCCTTAGTGATAACACAGGATACTGAGGCTGTGATGTAACACAACATCCTTTGTGATAACACATGATACTGAGACTGTGATGTAACACAACATCCTTTGTGATAACACATGATACTGAGACTGTGATGTAACACAACATCCTTTGTGATAACACAGGATACTGAGACTGTGATGTAACACAACATCCTTTGTGATAACACATGATACTGAGACTGTGATGTAACACAACATCCTTTGTGATAACACATGATACTGTGACTGCGATGTAACACAGCATCCTTTGTGATAACACATGATACTGTGACTGTGATGTAACACAGCATCCTTTGTGATAACACAGGATACTGAGACTGTGATGTAACACAGTATCCTTTGTGATAACACAGGATACTGAGACTGTGATGTAACACAGCATCCTTTGTGATAACACATGATACTGAGACCGATGTAATATAGTATCCTTTCTGATAACTTGTGATACTAAAACTGTGATGTAACATAGTATCCTTGGTGATAACAAATGATACTGAGATTGTGATGTAACATAGTATCCTTGGTGATGTGATACTAAAACTGTGATGCAACATATTATCGTTTGTGATAACACGTGATACTGAGACTGTGATCTGACATAGTATCCTTAGTGATAACACGTGATTCTGAGACTGTGATGTAACATAGTACTTTTGGTGATAACACGATACTGAGATTGTGATGTAACTTAGTATCCTTGGTAAAAGCACATGATACTAAGACTGTGATGTAACATAGTATCCTTTGTGATAATACATGCAGGCTGCATATGGCTGACCAGCCACTATACTTTATGACAGCATACAACTTGGCATTGCTCTTGCAAACTCATTACTGAATTTGTTGTGAGGAAGCCTTAATAAAAGTCCATATTTTAAAATCACAAGCTGTGAGAAGCATAACTAAGATGGCAGCTTTTATTTTGCAGTCAAAGTCTGATCTCATTAAAACTGTGATGTAACATAGTATCTTTTGTGATAACACGTGACTCTAGCTGTGATACTTTGGACAGCCACCCACTGTGTTTTAAAAATATCTAAATGCAGTAAATGAGAAGCAAGATTTCACACTTATCTTACTTTCACAAAATCAGCACTCCAGACTTTCAAATGACTGCATTCCCTATATTTCATTTTCTTACCATAACTACTACAAACATTTATTTTTAAGTCTCATCAGGAAAAGTAGTACATGTGTTTTAGGGGTGCTAATACCAGGAATTTATATCTCAACTTATCAATGCCAACTACTGAAAAAATATAAAAAATATATATACATATATATATATATATATATATATATATATATATATATATATATATATATATATATATATATATATATATATAAAATAATATCAAAGTCAAAAACATTACTAATGTAAGACACAAATAAGTGCAGGTGTAAAGCTGTAACTGCAGCAGTAATTGGAAAAAAGGTATTAGGTTCTGGAGTGATGTACAATAAACACCAACTCAAAATGTTTCTCTCCTTGTAATAACTTTTTTCTAAACAAACAGCAGCATATAAAGCTCCTTGTAATAACCTTCACTAAAATACATTTGTTTACCTTTATTTATTTTATTTTTATTGATTGGAATAGTCTGACTAGGCAAGAAATCCACCTTTTCAGTGAAAACACAGTGAGAAAAGCTCCATGCAATGAGAATAAAAATATATATTTTAATGTTGTAATACAAAGAGTTCTAAGACAAACAGTACAGTATATACATTAATGGTCTAACATGTAGAATTATAAGGAAACAGTAAGTTAGGAATAGAAACAGCATACAGTAATGATGTACTATACAAAATTTCAAGAAAACATGACATTAATAAAAATATATTTGAGAAAGTTTATCTAACATTGCAATAGTGTAACTTGATCTTGCAGGTGAAAGAAAAGGAAGTAGAGTGGGGGGAATAAGACAAAACGGTGGGAACATGGGAAGACATGAGAAAGAAAACATGTAAATTTAGAAGTTGGAAGAAATGGAGGTGAGATAGTAAAGTTATGCAAGCAGCTTCTGCTTGCAGTATCTATAAGCCAAGCAAATTATAGACATGGTATTGGCTTGAAGGTTCCATTGTATCCTGGTGAGGTACATGAACACAGCCGGGAGTTAGTCAGGTGTTTTTTTTTTTTTTTTTTCCTTGGGTTTGATGCCTTGCATCACAGCCTAGTGACACCTGCAGCTGCTTCTTCAGTTACAGCCTACTAACACCTCTAGGTATCTAATATAGCTAGTTCAGACTTGCATTAATAATTTCAAAACTATGCTACGTACATGCTATTGAAAATGTTTATCTTAAAGCTTATATGACGGGCAGCACAACTGCACTGGTATTTGACCTCTTTCTAGAGCTTCATAAGAGATATTAACTGATTTTTATAAAATAGTTATTTACATTGACATAATTTTCATATTTTTCTAAATATCTCAACCAAGTAGTACAGACATAACATGCTTAGTGTCATATAAAAGCACACAGATGGATGAGTGAAGTGCGACTGACATTATGTTTATAGCTTGACTAGTTACTGAGATATTTTAAGGTGTTTTCAAAAGATTACAATATTAATATTTACTTTATTTATTATGACTTATAAAACCCATTTGAAGAATAGAATCTAATGAGCACTGCTGCTGTAAAGAATTGTTTACCCTCACCGTTTGCCTTTTACATTTCTTTAGTAACATTTATAGCTCCAGAATATGAACACGTTTGAAATGTGAGTCTATAACTGTATTTTATCAAAAATGCTTAGGATGCAATCATTGGGAGTTGAGTACAAACTCTCAGAGTTCCAATGGAGTGAATAAGTTATGTCTATTTGTTTTAGTGGAACTGATAATAACACGCTCCAAAGTTTGGTGACATATCTCCTGCAGCACTATTTCACTTTGTGATGGATTTAAGAAGTTTTTCACTGAAACATAAATCTAGGCATAGTAAATACTGCCAAAGTGTGTTTTTAGGGATGGGCAATTATCAGGCTTTAGATAAAATTATGGGCTGCGACTATCTGAGTATAGACTATGTGTTGTGGTTGCTGTAACAACTGTAGTTGTTTTAAGATAAGACAGTGATGAGTCCTATATCAGATGCTTGTAGCAAATGTTACTTTGCTGTAGCATGCCTCTAACTTTGCCTTGTGGTTTGCAAGTTTGTAAAATATGACTACTGAATATAGGACCATGGAAAGGAGGTAAGACTTGTCAAAGGTTTTCCTTGTTACACCAGTTACATATGGTGTTCACCTGTATCGAAGTTCCATTTTTGGTGTTTTGATGACTTGTTCTATGTGCTGATAAAATTTCAGATTTTCATGTATACCTAGTAGTTTTGTGTGAGTTACCTTTTCTGTGGTAGTCTAACTGATGGATGTATTTGAAAGAGTGTTTCCTTGAGATAATTGATTATTTTAATTAATTAATTTACCACAATCACTGACATTTGTTTACCAGGAAAATCCGACTGTACGGAATTGAACTTTTTCAATGGTGGTTCAAGGAGAACAACTCACTGAATGTTAAATAAACTTCCAGAGAGATGCATTGCTATATGGAATGAAAAACAAGTATTACATAAATATATATAAAATAGTAACTGGGTATATACACATTATGAAACTGAACTTTAGTAATGGGTTCAGTCACTGTAGCAGGATAGAGAGTCACATATGTTAAAATTCAGATGCAAAACTCACAGCATGACTATTGGATAGTTAGACTATAAATACAGTTAGTAACATCAGATTGAAGCATATCAGCGTGAATAAAAAATACATTTTGTGAATACAAGACAGAGCTTCAGGTCAAAGTATTACTTTTCTATGAAAAATATAATTCTGGAAAGGAGAACGATTACAATATATTGAAAGAGTGTATGCAGCTATGACATGTTGTACTTTAAAAGGGGTAGGCTGAAATAATTAATAAGAGCAGAGGTAATGGGGGAGGGGGGGAGGGGATTTTGAGGAAATGTATATATCTGTGAGAATTTGCCAAAAAATAGACAGATTCAGGCCCAAACATGGAGCGATCATACGATTTGTATCATAAAGAAGTGCTGATAAATGTAACAAGTATTGACTGGAAGACTAAGAAGAGGGTATGAAATATAGCAGAGCTTTAATCTGGACTAGTACAACAGCAAAGCCATGAGTAAGCCAGAAATGTTCTTAATGTTGATTTAATGATCTGGAGATTGTCCGTTAATCTAAATGTAGTAGGTATTGAGTCTTAGCTACAGAATTAGAGTGCAGGACATTTTGGCAGATTTTTGAGCTTTATTGATAGAAAGGAGTTTTTTTATCAATGGATCAAAGGTCTGCTGACATCATAATTCTGGAGAAGAGTGGTGAGAGATGGGCAAGCAAAAAGTTTGTGTATTATATTTTGAGTTACAAATAGCTGGGCATATCTTTGTGCATTATGTTTTGAGTTACAAGCAGTTGGGTATATGTTTGTGCATTATGTTTTCAGTTACAAGGAGCTGGGTATATGTTTGTGCATTATGTTTTGAGTTACAAGTAGTTGGGTATATGTTTGTGCATTATGTTTTCAGTTACAAGGAGCTGGGTATATGTTTGTGCATTATGTTTTGAGTTACAAGTAGTTGGGTATATGTTTGTGCATTATGTTTTTAGTTACAAGGAGCTGGGTATATGTTTGCGCATTATGTTTTGAGTTACAAGTAGTTGGGTATATGTTTGTGCATTATGTTTTTAGTTACAAGGAGCTGGGTATATGTTTGCGCATTATGTTTTGAGTTACAAGGAGCTGGGTATATCTTTGTGCATTATGTTTTGAGTTACAAGCAGTTGGGTATATGTTTGTGCATTATGTTTACAGTTACAAGGAGCTGGGTATATGTTTGCGCATTATGTTTTGGGTTACAAGGAGCTGGGCATATCTTTGCGCATTATGTTTTGAGTTACAAGCAGTTGGGTATATGTTTGTGCATTATGTTTACAGTTACAAGGAGCTGGATATATGTTTGCGCATTATGTTTTGGGTTACAAGTAGTTGGGTATATGTTTGTGCATTATGTTTTTAGTTACAAGGAGCTGGGTATATGTTTGCGCATTATGTTTTGGGTTACAAGTAGTTGGGTATATGTTTGTGCATTATGTTTTTAGTTACAAGGAGCTGGGTATATGGGTAGCCGGTCCTCAGATAAACATTCAAAACTTCTCCTGAGTGTTATCACCCTTACCACAGATAAGGATAGTAGGACTTGGAAAGAAGGTCTACACCTCTACCACCTTTGCATTCACAGCTATCAATTATCAGATGTCTAATATTTGCTATTCGTCTCTGAACAAGGTCATGTCTGACCCACAATATGCAGATTCTAAGCAGCAAATGCAGTCCTTCCTGTCTCAGGCTGCTCATATTACTAGGCATAGCATCAGATGCAGTCACAATGATGTGGATGCCTTTTCCATGGCTGCAACCACAGGTTCAGTCATTAGATGCTATGCATGGTTGTGCAGCTGACCCATCCCTGAGACCTCCCCTAGATGAAGATCTCCTGTTTGGTCCAGGAGCTGCAAAACTCTTCAAAGCCCTACAACAGCAGGGTAAGACCATGAAGGACTGTAAGCAAAATCTACTTTTCTGCAGTCCCTAGATACTACAGGAATTACCTAGCTAAGTCCAGTTTCTTTGACTGCATTTCCAACTACAACTCTCCTTTCCTCAAACTCTTCATCTTTCAAAAAGACTTTCCCTCTCCCTTCTTGTCTTGGAAATGGTCACTACAGACAAAGAAGGCTATACCATGTTATGGGAAAACACCTTCTTATTTTTCCTCAGGCTTTCCTTGTATCACTAGACCTGAAGAATGCTTACTTCCACATCCCCATTCATTATTCTTGCAGGAAATTCCTCAGATTTTTCTCTGGCTCATCGCATTTTCAGTTTACTGTTTTGCCATTTGGTCTTTCTATGCCACCAAGAGGTTTTACAAAATGCTTAGCTCCTATGGTAGCCTTCTGTCACACATAAGGAATTCAGATTTTCCCTTGCCTGGATGACTTAATGACTCAAGCTCTCTCCATAGACTCCCTCCTCGAGCATGTACATTTCATGATATATCTCCTGTCCACACTAAGCTTCACAGTCCCCTTCAAAAAATCCCATTTCACATCCACTTGGTATCTTTTTTTGGGATGCAGACTAGACACAAGCAGAATGTTTGACTTCCTTCCTCAAGAGAAAGTTCTTAGTCTGGCCACCTTCTTCAAAAACCTCTACTCTGTGTCTCACTGCACAGCAAGGTAGATACTCAGGGGCTTGGGTTTCAGGGCAGCTGCCATTCCAGTGATTCATCTGGCCAGACCGCATATGTAAAAAATTCAGTGGTATGTGAAATCAGTGTGGTCTCAACATTCCAATCCCCTGGATACCCTAATCCCTCAATTTCTCCTGCACTCAGTGGGATCCTGTCCAAGTCCCCCCCATGGAAATAAACTCCATCCTGAAAGAACACACAAACATAAAAGAAATACGAGCCCTTCTGTAAGCACTGCAGCTATTATTCCATCTGTGGAAGCCAGGCTTCCTAATGGTGTACAGCAATAATACCAGAGTTATGTGGTATCTGAACTAACAGGGAGACACAAGATCTTAATTGCTGTGCAGGCTAGGTATGGAGGCATGGCACTTTGCCACACAAATGGGCATGACTGACAACTGCATACCTTCATTCAAAGGAGACTGTACTGACTGACTCCTTAAGCAGGCCCTTGGAGGACCTGCATGAATGCCCCTAAACACACCAGTTTTCAAAACCATAAGGCATCAGTGGAGAACACCACAGTTAGACTTTTTTGCTTTACCAAAACATCAGCTTCCCCTGTTCTGCACCACCACTCCTTCTCCCTCAGCTTGGAGGACAGATACTTTCTCTTTTCAGTAGTCAGTGAGGTTCTTCTGTGCCCTTACTCCACTGCCACTACTTCCAAAAATCATTTTAAAAGCTCAAAAAGATGCTACAAAACTCCTACTCATGGTGTCTTTCTGGTCAAGACAACATTGGTTTCCTCTCCTACTCCACCTGTCCAAAGAAAACTACTGGAAAATATAATTGCAACCAGAACTGCTCATTCAGCAACAAGGTCTGCTTCTCCATCTACATTTAACCTTTCTCAGTTTCACTCTTTGGACGATAAGGTTCTGATCCCTAAAAGACATTTATTCTCTGAGGAAATGGTTCAGGTTCTACAGGAAGCCAGACTGTATAGCTCATCAGACGAGGAACTGAAAGCACAATTGCAGGGTGTCAAAACTTTTTCAGATGATATTAGAATGTCATTTGGTCTTGATAAATGTGCAAAAGCAACCCTTAAAGCAGGGAAAACATCAACACCAGGAAAACATCAGTTTGGGAAAAGAATCTGATATAAAAGACCTTGAGCAAGAGGGAGTGAATAAGTACTTGGGAATTGATGAAGGATCAGCAATAAAACATGAACAAATGCAAATAAAACTCAGTAAGGAATACTTTAGAAGACTTAAATTAATCCTGAGAACAGCATTGACATCTAGGAACAAGATCCAGGCTATAAACCAATTTGCTCTTCCTGTCCTAACGTACAGTTTTGGAGTGGTTTACTGACCTGAAAAAGTGTTGGATAGATTAGATATTAAAACAAGAAGGATGCTTCATGCTCACCAAATGATTTATAAAAATCAGTGCATACCAAGATTATATATTCCCCGTTTTGAAGGAGGAATGGGCCTCCTTAAAATTGATTACACGTATAGATCTGAAATCGTGGGATTCCACACATCTACTGACCTCACAAGATCCAAATGTAGTGAAAGTTTTGAAACACGAGCAGCATAAATCTGAGATGACTTCTCTGCTTAATTTAGCAGAAGCATATTGACATCAAGCAAGAATGGAAATCAAACCAGAAGTAGATAAAAAACAGGTAGCAACTGAATGTGCCAACAAACAAAAGAAAGAATATAAGGTGAAGGACCAGATGAGAAAGCAAGAAATGTGGAAAAACATAAATATAGTTGCAAGTATAGAAAACTTCTGGAAGAGCCTCATGTTGATCAAGAACGAATGCAGGAATGGTTAAGAAGAGGCAAATTCAAACCAAGAAATGAAAGGTTAATATTGGCAGCCCAAGACAGTGGGCTATGTACACGCTGGCTTACAAAGTCCATTGAACATGTGGGAAAAACAGACAAATGTAGGTTTTGTAAAACAGAATTGAAAACAGTCACACACCTTGTTGCTGGTTGCGACACACTAGCGGCAGAAGGACTGTATACTGAAAGGCATAATAATGAGGTGAGACTGTTGCACTGGGGATTGTGCCAACATTATGGTATCGAAGTGGCTGAAAAACACTGGAAATATGAGCCGCAAAGCATCATAAAAAATTATGACATTTATATCACATAGGATCACCCATTACCAACAGTTCAAAAGATAGCTGCTAGAAAATTGGATATAGTGGTCCGACAAAAGTAGCATTGATTATTGAAATTGCCACATCCAGTGACTATAGTGCCTTGGGTACAGATAGACACAAAGTCATAAAATACCAGGATCTGCAGGCAGAAATGAGAGTAATGTGGAAGAAAGATACCCAGACAGTTCCAATAGTAGTAGGAGCAAGGGGTCTTATAAAAAAGAATTTACAATTCTATTTAGATACGTTACCAATCCATGTAACCCCGCACGAATTGCAGGAGGAGTCATTACTGGGCACATTGCAAGTGTTGCGAAGAGCACTTTTGGTTGACATCAAAGATTGAAACAATACACATTTCATGAACTTTAATCATACTTTAATCTAGGAATGGGGTCCATTCCCATCATGGTATTAGAAATCCAAAAGATTTAGAGAAATTAAAAAGAAGACAGAAAATCTACCATCAGAAAATAATTTACAGCAAAGTAGAAAAGATTCTCAATTTGGTGCTTTGAGCACAGCAAGGACCTGTTCTTATTAGCTACTCCTTTTGTCCTTGAATATCTTTGTGAATTATTACACTCTGGTCTGGCCTGCTCTTCCATTAAAGCCCGTATGTCTGCTATTAATACCTGTTTGCCTCTTCATCCTCTTCTCATGTTCAGGACAGAGGTCAAACTTTTCATGAAAAGTGTCCTACATCTTAAGCCAGCTAGGAAACCCATTTCTCCTCCCTGGGCTCTCAACTTTGTGCTGGGAAAACTGGCTTTAAGCCAGCAGCTTTGCCCACTTTAAAATTCTGCACCTGAAAGACTGTCTTTCTGCTGGCTCTTACCTCTGCCCACATAGTGTCTATACTTCAAGCTATTATGACCCTTTCTCATTTTCCACAAGGACAGGGTGACTCTCAGGACCAATCCATCATTCAAGCCTAATGTAGTGAATGAGATGTCCCTCAACCAGGCCATCTACCTGCCTACCTTTTTCCCCAATCCCCAAAACAAGGTGCAATGAATTCTCCACTCACTAGACCTTCACAGGTAGCTAAGATTTTACTTGGACAAAACAAAAACTTTCAGAAAACTTGAACAACTTTTTGTCACATTCATGAATTCCAAACTGGGCCATCCTGTATCTAAGCAAAGCATTGCATCTCGGATAACTAAGGCTATTTCTTTCTGTTACACACAGTTATGGGAAAGCATTGCCTTCCTGCCCAAGAACACATTCCATAAAGGTGTAAATGCCAGGTTCATATTGGAAGCAGCCCACCAGGTCCTCTGTGCAGTCATTCAGCAAGCATTACAAGCTTGAGGCCTTTTCAAGATCCACGACTGCCTTTGCTAAGTCTGTCCTATCTGGCCTCCTCGAAAGCTCATTCTCCCTTTAGCCAAACTCTCTCTCTTCTGTACTTCCTTCAGTTCTGGAATTACCTACATGTTAAGAATGCTGCAACAGTCACTTCAGTCAGGGCATAGTACAGTAGTGTAAGAATTTACCTTAACAGCAGATGTTCTACTGATCTCTGTTGCAGTATTTCTTCCTTCCCTCCCTTTTGTCTTCCTTTGCCCTTATATTTCTCTTTCCTTCTATTGTTAGGTATCACCTAATAGAGTGCTTTCAAAAGAATTTATTTACCTATTAGAGCTACACCCCTCCTAGAGGACCACCTTCCTTTCTCAGTAGTTTTTAGTCTGGTGACTTGAAGATAGTCTGAGGTATTTGTGCGCATGTCCTCCCATATACCCTGATATACACCAGCCAAGGTCATGCGTCAGAGGTATGGCCTCGGGAAGGTAAAGCTTTGGTACACCAGATGGATGTTAGTGGATGAAATCCTATATGTTAAGAATATTGCAATAGTGGTGAGTAGGACATCTAGTGTTCTGGTAGGTTCTTACACAACTGTACTTTCTTATTGTTCATGAAATTCATGTCGATGCAACACCTATTGTTCTGTTAACTTTTTAAGTTAATTACAGTTTATTGATATTTATTTGTCCGGCACTTTTGACTCTCAGATATTAACAAAATGCTTCATGTAGTCAAAAATACAGGGCTTGAATCCTTCTATCTCCATATAGCTATTGTGCGAGTGTGACCAAGTCAGTTAACAACATGGTGCTTCAAATTTTCTCTTGCTGGGGTGACTTACTGATTTAAGCTCTCTCCTTTACTTCTACCCCCCATTATTTGAGCTTAGTCCAGAATTATTGGCCAAAGAAGTTGAGTGGTATTTAGGTCTGTTCCTTGTAAAATGTGTGACTTTCCAGCAAATTCTTGTGGACTGCAGTTACTAATAACAGGTATGTGTGTTTCAGAATTTGTATCCTTAAGAAAATGCTTGCTAATGCGAAGCTTTTTATTCTTTTTTTTTTCCCATAATCAATCTTTATTATTTTTTCTGAGTTATCATACAATATTACAGAAAACCAAGAAAACAAACAAAGCCCAAATGAAACTTATAAAAAACAATACTACAAAATATATACACTATATACATGAATGCTTCCATCAATTAAACAAGGTCAATATAAAAAGATAAGAACTTCTGACAGGAAAAAAAAAATAAAAAAAAATAATTTGTCGATATACTAAATAATTAATGCTGAACACAAATATACACATATATGTCCAGGGGTTAAAGTGGATTTGGAACATTAAGCCAACAGAATATTGAAAATTTTCTCCCATATTTTCGGATTATTTATGTTTTTCCTATGATCCTTAATTAATAATTTGTGAGCTAAAATATGTTTTATCGCTAGACCTTTAAAGTTATCCCATGAAGTTTGGGATGGATTCAACCAATTTGTAGCTATATAAAGTTTCATTAACAAGAAAATATTTATGAGTATAATTATTTGGGATTTATCCAAATTATTCGGAGGGATATGTAGGATCATAAATTCCCAAGAAAGTGTAGAGTGTTGATAACCCATCTTTTGTAATTGAATTTTTAGGGAATTCCAAAGTTTATATATGCATTTACAGCTCCAGAACATGTGTAAGAGGTCAGCCACTTGATCATTACAGTATGGACATTTAGGCGAATTTTTAGAACTGAATTTATGCAAGCTAAGACGAGTATAATAAGCATTATTAAGAATCATCAATTGGGTAAATAAAACTTCTGAAGATATATTGATTTTATAGTTAAGTTAATCGAAGCTTGTTATTCTAAATATATAAACCCTTCCTGATTTTATGCCTTTATTTCAGACACTTGAGCTAAGATGTGGAGAGGGCACAGGGAAGTTACACTAGGTGTACTGCATGGTTCTGAAACAGCAAACATACATTTCGAGAGCATTATTTATAAATCTGTTCATTCACTTGATCTTAAGTAGATATCTGGAGCATGCAATCATGCAAGTGGCTGTAACTGATGGCTGTGTGCATATTTATGTGTGAGCAGAAGGTGTAGTTTTCAGACTTCCCTTTTTTTTCTTATTTGTAGTCTGTTCCTCATAAAATTTGTGACTTTCTGGTAAAATGTTGTGGACTGCAGTCACCAAATAATGACAAACGTGAGCTTCAGACGGCATGCCCTTCAGAAATGCTTGCTAATAAAATCATGATATACTAGCAACTTTCTTCAAATACAAGATCAATATTTAAAATCTTTTTCTGACTTTGGGTCTTTGTCTTTGTCTGTGAGCTAAGCTGTTGGAGATGGGGTTGTATAGGGGGTGCAGTGTATGGTTCTTATAGCAGTGAGCTGAAATACACTTGTAGGTCATTATTTATTTATTTGTTCATTCATTTGATGGTAAGCATACTTTTGATGTGTACATAGCCCTACAAAGGGCAGTAATTGATAGTCACGTGTGTGTGTGTGTGTGTGTGTGTGTGTGTGTGTGTGTGTGTGTGTGTGTGTGTGTGTGTGTACATGCATAACAACTTGGTTTCTGCAACCATAGTATATACATAGTCCTACAAGGGGCAGTAATTGATGATCACATGTGTGTATGTATATATACACACACACACACACACACACACACACACACACACACACACACACACACACACACACACACACACAGTATATGCATAACTACTTGGTTTCTACAACCCAGAGTAGTTATGGTGTAAAGAAAGGAATCAGTTGTAGTAAACTGGAGAATCATCATATTAATTTAATTTATTTATTTAACATTTGTTGACTGTGAAAGTCTGACTAGGATAGAGCCTATTTTCAGCGGAAGCCTGAAGAGAAACGCTCTGAATGCATGTCTCTAGAATGTGGGGAGAAAGCGGAGTACCCAGAGGAAACCCACACAAATGCAGGGCAAACATGTAAACTTCGCATAGAAGGCACCCCAGCCGAGAATCGAACCGGATGAGACATGTCCTTTGGGTATGATTCTTGCTTTCCTTATTTTGTTGACTGTTGACAGTCTGTTCAGTATTTGGCTGTGAATAAACTGGACAATGTAAGTTCTGTGAGTCTAATGTTAATATTTATAGGTTCACAGGTTCATAGGAGATTACTAGGCTAACGGCCCAAGAGCCCTTACAAGCCTACCCATATTTAGCTTGAGTTTCCCAGTTTTCAATAGTTAAGTGAATGAATTAAATGAAATTCACAGAGGTATGAGCTTATGCCATGGTATCTAACACCAACTGCCTCTGTCCATGAAGGACAAAGGCCTCAATCAGCCCAGGATTAAATTTACGATTACCTATCCAATGATCTAGGTTGCGTTTGAAGAGGGTCAGGGAAGGGCTTTGCTTCACGTGAATGGGAAGCTTGTTCCAGAAAAGGAGTAGTCTCTGAGAGACGTATCTATCTCTCCAGTGTGATTTATTTATGTCAGAGGCTGTTAATTTTCCTAGAATGCTTGACCCTCATGCAGTTTGATGTACGAATGTATAACATTTCAATCAGGGCCAGGTTGGAGACTCTCCTGTAGGCCTGACACAGATTGCCCTTTAGTATTCTGTAGGAGACAGAATACAATGATAGGGCTATCAATCTTTCTGTACAGAACTTATTTTTTACCCCAAGTATATTTATTTATTTATTTGACATTTGTTGACTGGGAATGTCTGACTGAGCTTGTGCCCTTTTTCAGCAAAGGCCTGGGGAGAAAAGCTCCACAAAGTATTACATACACCATAAAAATGTTTATAAACAATACAGTATGCATGAGGTAATATAAACATGCATTATAATGTTTGGATTCGCAATTGTAACATGAGAGTTTAAAGGTGTTATTTACAAAAAAAGGCAATAAAACCAAATGTTAAAGTCTTTTATATATCTCCAATATATAAGGACTTCACCATATACAGGGGAAGTAATGACAATTAAAAAGAAGTTATGTACTCACTGTAACGTTCCATCTGAGTAGTTGTACATCATTTGTCTTAAACCTGTAGGTTACGGATTCGTATCGGATCCGAGGTGGCAACTTTTACTAGCATCTGCTCCAAACTCCTCCCCTTACCCATAATACACCTCCACTGGCTTCCACCCCAGATCGAGTTTGCTGAACCTTATACTGATAACCCGACCTGAAAAAATTGCTTGTGACCTATACTGCAGCCCGTAGGCTGATCATATGCCAAGGTCTGGGGGAAGGAGGGAGGGATGGTTGAAGACAAATGAAGTGCAACTACTTAGATGGAACGTTATGGTGAGTACATAACTTCTTTATCTGAAGTAGTTTACTTCATTTGGTCTTCAACCTGTGGGACAGAGTCCCCAGCTACTAGACTTCTGGGAGGCCCTCATGGAAGGATATTCCGGAGCACCACAGAACCAAAGTATACCCTCCTTCTGGAAGTCAGATCCAATTTGTAATGAGAAATAAATGTATGAGATGAGGACCAAGTAGCTGCAGAACAAATTTCCTCCAAAGACACTCTAGACCAAAAGGCCGTAGCCATGGACCTAGTGGAATGAGCTTTCACCTGACCTGGAGGAGACGTGCCTCTGTCCTTATAGACCTGCAGGATGCATGAAGAAATCCATCTAGCTATAGTGACCTTGGAAATAGGTTCCCCAAAAAGGGTTTATAGAAGGATACAAACAATTGATCAAATGTACGGAAATTTTTCGTCCTGTGTAAATAGAATCATAACTATCTATGAACATCCAACAGGTGGAGTTTTATTCCATCTTGTTAGTAAAATTAGGAAAAAACACAGGCAAATTGATGGTCTGATTTGATATTGACTGGTGATGCCACCTTAGGAAGAAAGGATGGATTGATTCGAAGGGAAAACCTATCTTTGTGAAAAATCATGTAAGGAACTTTGATGGACAAGGCCTGTAATTCTGAAACCCTTTTGGCAGAGGTAATAGCCACCAGAAAAGCTGTTTTCCAAGATAAAAATTTCAGATCTGCAGTTGCGGCAGGCTTAAAAGGCGAAGTGACCAAAGCTTGAAGAACCATACTAAGGTTCCATGGGGGAACAGGATCATTGACCAGGGGGCATAACAAAAAGGTGTGCCTTTAATAAAGGCTTTACACAGTCTGTAAGCGGCTAAAGAGGCAGAATTCTCACCCACATGAAAATGAGAGGTGGCAGACAACTGAATCTTGACAGTAGAGGAACTAGCTCTGTGTTGAAAAATATCAGCTAGAAAATCAAGAATAGTGGAAATAGGAGCCGTGAAAGGGTCTAAACTCCTTTGAGAGGCCCAAAAGGAAAAACATTTCCACTTGCTGCGATAAACCTTCCTGGTCGAAGACTTATTAGCAGCCACCAAAATAGATCTAACTGAGGAGGATAATCCAGGAGTCCTAGCAATCATGGGAAATGGAGCAGCCAAACTGTGAGCTTCAGGCTGTCTAGATTCAGATGAAGCATCCCTGAAGGGTAAGAAATTAGATCCTGAATGGGATCTAGGATCCAAGGCGAAGCCAGAAGGTGAGACCAAAGGAAGAGAAACCATACCTGGCGATGCCAGAACAGGGCAATGAGGATCACTTTGCTCCCCAGTCGACGAGTTTTCTGTAGAAACCTTGGAATAAGAGGTACTGGTGGGGTAGGCATACAGAAGACCGGGAGGCCAAGCATGAACTAGAGAGTCTCTGGGGGACTCCTCCGGCAGGGGGTTCAGAGCCAAAAACTCACTGCACTTCGCATTGGAAGGAGACGCGAAGAGATCTCAGCAAGGTTGACCTCACTCGCTGAAGATCTGTTACGATACTGACAGATTCAGAGACCACTCGTAAGGCATCAGAATGGTCAGACTTAGCCTGTCCACTAGGATGTTGGACCATCCCGGAATGTGCGTTACGATGAGAAAGTGACTGGTGGAGATTGCCCATTCCCACACTCTCATGGCCTCGCGACAAAGGGGATAAGATCTGGTCCCTGCCTGTTTGTTGATATAACAGACCACTGACATGTTGTCTGACTGAATAGCAATTGTTTCCAGAGGAAGAAAGGCATGAAGGGCCTGCAACGCTAGAAGGACCGCCGTCATCTCTAGGACATTTATGTGCAAGCTGGTCTCTATGGGGGACCACAGGCCTTGGACTGTCCTGCCTGAACAATGCCCCCCACCCGAGTTGGGAGGCATCCATGGTCACTGTGGCTTGTGCTGGGGCTGGAACAAAGGGTCGTCCCTCCAAAATGTCCAGAGAGCACATCCAGCATATGAGCGATGACCGACAGACTCAAATGAGTTGAATTGGATATGCCAATGGCAGTTCCAACAGGGACCATTGTACAGCTAGAGTCCACTGTAGAATTCTCATGTGTAACCAGGCACACGGAAGAAGAGTTATGGTCACCACCATTGAGCCTAAGGCCCTCAACAGTGATTCCGCCACTGGGAGGTGAGAGTGGTAGATCAGGGAGACATGCATCCTCAGGTTCTGAACTCTCTCCGAGGTCAGGAAGATTTTGCACTGCAAAGTATCTATCCTGGTACCAATGTAGTCTATCACCTGTACAGGATCTAGGAGAGATTTGGATGTGTTGATTGTGATTCCTAAATGCAGGGCAAGATTCAGGAAATAATCCCTGGTTTGGGAGAGTAGACACCTGGTGGGAGCAGTGAGGAGTCAATCGTCCAGGTACGGATAGACTTGAATGCCCTGAAGCCTCAGGTGAGCCGCTACCACTGCCTTCACTTTGGTAAACACCCTGGGAGCTGAGGTGAGACCAAAGGGTAGGGCTCAAAATTGGTAATGATTGACTCCTAGCTGGAAGTGGAGGAACCTCCTGGAGCTTCTGTGCATTTTTGTGATAGTAAGCATCCTGGAGGTTTAAGGAGCACATCCAGTTGCTCTCTTGCATGTACGGCATGATGGACTGTAATGTGACCATCTGGAACTTTTCTTTGGAAACTGACAGGTTCAGGGTAGAGATGTATAGAATGGGCCTTAAGTCCCCCATTTTCTTTGGCACCAAAAAGAACCTGGAGTAGAAGCCCAAACTGGACTGATTTGGGGGGACGGTTTTGATGGCTCCTTTTTCTAGCAGCTTGGAAATTTCCTGTGCTGCAGCCCCCTTTGCATGGGTGGTATGTCCAGGAAGTGTCTGGGAGATATGAGGGAACCTAGAAAGGGGATAGAGTATCCTCTGGATATGATCAGCGGTCTGTTATAGACTCTCATGCCACTAGGTACAAGGACAGTTGTCCCCCGACAGCCTCCAGAGTAGAGCAGTCTGGCAACCCCTCAGGATTGCTGCCTAGGTCTGTCTGAGAAAGGTTCTTGAGACCAAAATTCCTCAGACCCCCCTCTGCCTCTGGGCCAGCATCCATTTTGCCCCCATTTGCCTCTGGGGGAAGAAGAACCCAGAGTGTCCCAGGAATACTGTGACTTTCAGAACCACATCTTCTTTTGCCCTCACCTTGAAGGGTTCTGAAAATTGATATAACCTGAGCCAGGCATTGCACCTCATGGACACACCGGACCCAGCCACCCTAGCCGCTCCTTCCATAGCACGTGAAAGGAGTTACATGGACATGTTAGAGACTGCTTTTAAAGTGGCCATCCTCATGGAGAACAAAGCCTTGTCCTCCTGTGACATGGACTTGGGGGGAGACTCCTCCAGCTCCTTTACCAGATCGCATTGGAGTCTGGTGACATGGGCCAGGTAGTTCAGCGCCCTAATCAAAAAGGTAGCTGAAGCATAAACCCGTTTCCCCAGGCAGTCCATCATCTGCAACTCTCGGTCAGGAGGATTGACCGAGGAACTCTCCTGAGCAAGTTCCTTCTTAGTGGCTGCTGCTACCACCATGACGTCTACAGGTGAGCCCTTGTTCCATGCTGGTCTGTCTAGGGGGGACTTAAAATCTTATCAGGTCTTTTGGGATAGGTTCCATGGTGTCCGGATTCCTTCCATGCCCACGAGGTGACAGATCCAGCAAAGGATCCATGGGAGGGGACACCCAGGAAGTAGATGGGCCCATGCCGAAAGCCTCCAGGAACATGGACTCGTCAGAAGAAAGTTTGGGGGCAGACCAACCTCCCCGTTGGCACAGGATTTCTATGATGTCTTCAAAGGAGACATCCTCGGGAGGTGACCTAGGGAACCTTCTCCATCATCCAAGTCCGTGTCCTCAGTAAGGGACTCAGGGGAGTCCAAGTGCCTCCTCTTGCACGTATGCTTGAGAGCTATCTCTCCGGTGAGGCTCTCCAGGGGGAGCTCACAAGCCACTTGTTCCTCAGGGGGAACCATCTGGAGCTCCTCGAGCATGGGCTGTCCCTCTGGTAAAACGATGGGGACCATAGACAGAGCCGAGGGGGTCTGGGTGGAGTCCAAGGGGGGCAGTCAGGGGTCTCTATCCAGTGGACAGAACCCTTTCTACTACATTGAATGCCGAAGGAGATCAAACCTCCTGAGAAACCAATAAGGAGGTCGGTCTCCCCGGGTCCAAGAGAATTGGAGTCAGGCCCAAGGTGGATGGTGCTCCGAGAGAGGGAACATGGCCAGACGAAATCAGAGCCAAAGAAAAAGGTTCCACTCCCACAGATCCGACACACAAGCTCCGTCTCCGAGAGCAACTCAAATCCGAACTGGTCAGATCTGACATGCTCCTGGCAGCTGTTGGTTTCGAGGAAGCAGGTACCATCTGCGCTGACCCCATGACAAAAGCCAACTTCTGATCCGAATACTCCGAACCCGATGGTTGGATCAGAGAAGGAGATATAGGCTAGAAAAAAGGAAGCGAGCTCCCCCCTCCTGAGGGATAGGGGGGCTGGTAAGACCCCCATCTGGATCCGAGTACGGATAAACCTTCTCATCATTTTATCCAGATCAATGTCAGACAAGGATCGGGTGGAACTCAATGAGGCCACGGACTCCGACCTGGCAGGTCGAGGCACTGAGGCACTGAGGCCCAAGAAGCTGAATGTGTCAACTCCAGCTCTGTTGAGAACCTCGGAGATCAGAGCCGAGGGGAGTCAAGGATCCATATTGTCTTTACATGTGAAGGAAGGTCTGGAGACCTCTTTTGCTTTTCCCTTGCCTTCGACTCTCCTTCTCTCTACCCCTTTTCCACTCCGCTTTCACAAGCTTTTGTACAGGAGGTTGAGTCCCAGCCTGGGAGGGAGGAGAAGCCAGGGGAAGAGAAGAAGGAGAGACAGCCCCAGCAGCCAGTGTGACCGAAGCCGGAGAGGAGGAAACAGACTCTGAAGGGGAAGAAGGCCTTTGAGGTCCAACTTGGCCTTCGTGTCTTTAATGGTTTGGGGGTTGAAGCCCGCACATATGCTGCAGTCCACACTGAGATGGGCCATGCCCAAGCACATAAAACAGAGAGTGTGGCCATCTGCAGGGGATAATTTATGGCCACACTCAGTGCATCTCTTGAAAATAGGCTTTTCAGCCATATTGTCAGTAAAAAGAGAACTTAAGAAAAAAAGGAAGTTTCTTAATAACTGTCACACACACACACACACACACACACACACACACACACACACACACACACACACACACACACACTCACCACACTCACCACACTCGTACACAGAAAACACTGAGGGGGGAGGGGAAGCAACAATCTACACAATACAAACTACTCTAACTAAACTAAAACCCTATAACTCGATGCACCAAGCAGGGGGAGGAGAAAGGGGACCTATACTAACACTATCTACTCAAAAAGGTTTTACCCACTTGACTAAGTTGGAGCTCAAGAGATCACAATGTATAAGCTATTCGTGGTGAATGAGATCTGGGGATGGAAGGCAGTGGAGGTGTATTATGGGTAAGGGGAGGAGTTTGGAGCTCGGAGCAGATGCTAGTAAAAGTTGCCATATCGGATCTGATATGGATCCGTAACCCACAGGTTGAAGACCAAATGAAGTAAACTACTTCAGATCTCAGAGTTTAAGAAAAGAGTATAGAGGTACTGTATATCAATTCTTAGTTCTTACTGGCAAAAGCATGTACATCAGTAATCAGAAGCAGTGGGAAAGTTGATAAAGAGCGCAGGTGATAGAAAAAGTATGGCTATGGATAAAAGAGGGAAAATTAGAGATTTTTTTTTAATTTGTAAATAAGGGAGGAGAGTAGTAGCAGTTAGAATCAAGTGAAATCTGAGAAAGGGGAGCAAGCTAAGTGGGAAAAGATGGGAGAGAGGTAAATATGAGTAGTGGAGAAATTGAGTGCAAAAGGTATTAGGAGTTAGAGTTTTATAGCAAGAATTACATACAAACTGAGAAGGGGATGTATGTAAAGAGGGTCAGGTGATTAAGTTCACAGTGGTTGTGTACAGAAGCAAGTCCAGGTATTTGTAAAGTCAACTTTTAGGGCGATTTTAAATGGGAGGTGCTGTGTAATAGAGCTGATTGTTAAAGGTAGCTTATTCTAGTGGATAGAAGGAAGATAGTTGTAGAGGGTTTCACCAATTGATTTTTTAGGTTTACAGATGTCAAGGAGGTTTTGGTTAGTGCTTCTAAGTTTTCTGGTTGGGAGGTAGTAATTTAAGATGTTGGAAATGTTAGGGCAGAAGGAGGGTTTGTAGAGGATGGAGTGGATAACATTAAGTTGACAGAACAGAAGTTGCTTGAGGAACTCAAGCCAGTTCAGTGTTTTCAAAGCCAAACAGTGAGGGGATTTAGGTTGAGTGTTGGCGGCAAATCTAGCTATTTTGTGATATGTATTTTCCATCTTATTCATTAGTGCTGTCTGCAGGTTAGTGAGGATTTGGGAGCCATAGAAGAGACAAGGTAGGAGATAAGCAAGAGAAAGAATAACCATCTTGCCTCTGGTATGAAATCCTTTGTTACGGTATAGTAAGCCAAGCTTTTGGTTAGTATTTTTGATACAGTAATTTATATCAAGGTCGAACTTTAGTTTATCATCAATTATGACCCCTAGTAGTTTGGTATGGCATTCAACATTGATGGTGCTGTTGTCTAACGAGGTGATAGTGAAGACTGAGGTGTTATGAGTGTGTGATTTAGGCAGAAATAGAAGTAGTTTAGTTTTCTTAGCATTGAGTATTACCTGGTTATTGGTTAGCCAGGTCTCAATATTTGTGAAAGTTTGATAGGTTTTGGAAAGCAGGTCTGAAAAATAATCAGAGGAGGTGATGACTGTAGAATCGTCTGCATATTGGATGATAGTTGAGATGGGGCAGGATTTACAAAGATTGTTAGTAAAAAATGTTGAGTAGAAGAGGTCCTAAGATGGAGCCTTACAGCATACCTGCAGTAACTGGCAGAGGACGGGACAGTGTAGAAAGCCATCTAAAAGATTGTTGCCTATTGGACAGGTAGTTGCTGAACCAAGAGATAGTGGATGGGGACAGATTACATTCTGTTAGTTTAGAAATGAGCAAAGGATGAGACACATATCGAATGCCTTGGATAAGTCCAGGAATAAGCAAGAGACTAGTCTGTTATTGTCTCTGGATTGCTCAACTGAATTGGTAAAAGCAATGAGAGTGATGGAAGTACTATGGTTCAGTCGAAAATCATGCTGAGTGGGTGTTAAAAGGATTTCTAGTAATAGGTGGCATAATAATTGTGCATGGACACATTTTTCCATGATTTTTGAGTGTGGAGAGAGAATAGCTATAGGCCTAAAATTGGAAGTTTCTGTAGATTTTCCTCCTTTATGGGTGGGGATAGTATAGAATTTTTTCCAGATAGATGAAACAGTAAATACAGACAGTGAGTGATTTATCAGACTAGATATGGGGTATGCAATGGAACAGTCAGCTATTTTAGGAAGCATGGTGGCAAGTTGTCAGCAGCTGGAGAGCTTGGCTTTAGGTTCTGAAGTTGATACAAGTTGAAGAGAAAGTGTTTTTGGGGGGATTGGGGTGTTTTTCAGAGTGAGAGCTAGACAAATCAGAAACAAGGGTGGAGTTAGGAAGAGATCTGGAGCTAGAAGCCAGTAATTTACTGATGGTGTTGATGAAAAATGAATTGAACTGGGTGGCTATTTCAGTGGGAGACAGGTTAGGATCAGAGTTAGGAGATGGTGGGTTACCTGGATGTAATATGTGGTTAATTGACTTCCAGAAGCCCCTAGGGTTACTATTGTGATTAGAGGTGGATTGTGAGTAGCAGTTTCTTTTATCAGATACTATCATTTTTTTTTTTTTAGTTTTGTTTCCAAGTTCTTTATATTTTTGTAAGTCTGAAGGAGATTTTGATTTGGTCCATTTTTTCCATGCAAGATCTCTGACATGGATAGAGGAACGAGTGGTGTTGGTAAGCCAAGGGGAGATTTGAGATTTAACTCTTGTTGTTTGAAGAGGGGCAAGAGTATTGAGAATATTTAAAAAAGTTGAACTGAAGTGTAGAACAGCATCATTAAGAGGCAGTGAAAAGAGTGAAGACCAGTTAATGGAGGATAGGAGGCTATTTAAGTATTCTGGGTTGAAGTTGGTCAGATTACAGAAAGTTTTATATTTGTGAGTACTAGTAGTATGGGAGGTGTATCTAAGTACTCGGATTGGGGCATGGTCACGAAGAGAATCAGTGATTTGGGTTTATGGTATTTATTGTGATGAGATGCTAGTATCCAGTCGATACCTGAGTGAGAGTTTAAGAGTTTATTTAGATGGGTTGGAGTTGAGATGACCTGTGTGAAGCCATAAAGGTTTATACTTTGACAAGGGGAGTCTGTTTTAAAGTGATGCCAATTTATGTTGACATCCCCTAGGATGGTTGTTTCTGTAGTAATGTTATCTGAGAACCAAGATCGTATTTGTTCAAGGAGGGAGATATTATCACAAGGAGGTATTTATATAGTGGCAACAGTTAAGGTAATGTGTTTGTTGAGAATTATATTTACTGACAGAATTTCAGCAGGGGGAAAGGAGGTAGAAAGGTGTTAGAAGACGTGACTGTGAGATGGTCAGGGTAAAGGATATCTGCTCCTTCACCTTTTCTGTATATTGTATCCAGACGTAGCATGTTATAGCCAGGTGGGAGAAATTCATTATCTGAGTAATATGGTTTGAGCCAGGTCTCTGTGACAATAAGTAGGTTTGGGGAGTGCAGGTCTATCCATGCATGTAATTCTGCAATCTTATTCAGAATGCTACGGATATTTAGAGCATAAAGCTTGAGGTACTTATTAGTTAAGGTGGAGTTATAGTTTGGAGTGGGGTTGCAGTGGGATTTAGTAGATGAAGGGGGTCCTAGATTAGGGTGAATGTCACCAGACTTTAATAGAGTAGTGACTAGTATGGAAGAAATCTGGTGAAACAGAAGCAGGAGTGGGTTTTTTATTTTTGTTTTATATGAAATATTATTATGATGCAGAAAGTTAGTAGGTTGGGGCAGGAGAATTGAATGAGAGAGTAGAGAGTGAGATATAGTAAAGTAGCCTGAGTTAAATGAGGGTTGAGAGCTTAAAGTACAGGTAAGAGATAGTTGTTGTGGGTTGAGCCTATGTTCAATTAAAGTAAGGTAGTACAGTATAGAAAGTAAGTATAGGAAGAATGCAGGTAGAGACATTGGTTAGTTGAAAGGTAATGGTGAGGAGGGTAGTGAAAAAAGTGTAGATGACTGTATTGCTATAATAGGAAATAGGGGGAGTGACCCAATGTAGGGTGGAGCGACTGGTTAACTATAAAGGAAATGACAATAGGGGTGGGTGGGATTAGAGGGTTAGGATGGGGATCAAAGTGAGCCAGAGCATTGCAAGGGCGAACGGAGTGGGCTGAGCCAAGGAACTCACTTCAGAGCACACAACACTGTTAACGGGAGTGAGTCAGCAGAAACCCAAGTACAAATAAAGATTTAAAGTCCTACAAGGAAAATGCAGGGGGGAATGCAGGTCCTAGAGTGCGAGTCTCAGCTAGTATTGTACAAAGTTTCAGGAATACAAAGATATTTAAATGTAAAACTACACAGGGTGCATGTAAGACACCAGAAAGATGAAACATTTAAAGTATCCTGTTAAACTATGAGGCAGCTTGCAGATAAGTCCAGTGAACAGGTTATCAGAACATTGTTGCAGTTTAACTCTAGTGAAAGTAGCTGGTAGGTTGACTGCAAAAGAAAAAAAGAGAAAATAAGCATATAAAGCTACAGTTTCTTAGTAAAAAGGGTCAGGATAGAGCAGATAAGTAAGGACACTGATTTTTATACTTAAAAACTAGTACAGTGATTAGAGCAGTTGAGAGGTTTTGCCTGTTATTACAATAACTGACCAACAATCCTTACATGAACATGTACTTAGCAGTAAAACAGTTGTACTTAAAACAGAATTGGACATAAACCTTGAACCTTGCAGCACAGTAGTTATTTATTTATTTATTTATTGGTTCATAGGTAGGTACTAGGCTATCTGCCCAAGGGCATTTATAAGCCTAGCCAGAGTGTGTCGGCTTTTGCCGCCCTATTGATTAACTGATCATCTGTCAAACAGAGCCAATGAAGTGATCCCAGGGGTGCATTTACTGTTACCCATCCACTCATCAAGGTTCCTCTTGAAGAGTGTTAGTGAGGGTCTCTGCCTGATGTAGTTTGGAATTTTGTTCCAAAGCATGAGGAGTCTCAGTGACAGGAATCTATCCCTCCAGCATGTTCTATTTATTGTTGTAGTGAGGTTTAGCTCACTAGAGCGTGTGGCTCGCATTGCCTTGGATTTCTTTAGGTGGAGCATGTCCATCAATTCTGAGTTGGACGTGGCTTTGTAAGTCAGGCAGAGATCACCTCTGAGTAAGCGATATGCCACTGAGTACAGCCAGAGTTTTTTCAGTCAGGCTGCATAGGACATATGTTTGAGGCCAGTAATCCTCTTGGTGAGGTACTTTTGTGGTCTTTCCAGCTGTTGGAAGTGTCTTGTGAAGTACATCCCAAATGGGGCATTGTACTCTATGATGGGTCTGATGAGTGACGAGTAAAGGGGCACTATAACCTCTTTATTTCTAGATGCGAACCCTTTAGTTATTACATGGGCCACATAGAAGGATTTCCTAACTACTTTGGCAATATGATTGTCAAAGGAGAGATTACTATCTACCTGGGTTCCCAGATCTCTTATTACCTCTTCTCTATTAAGCGGGGCTGCCACCTATGTGGTAATTCGTGGGTGTTTTGTTTTTCCCAAATGGGATGACTATGCATTTTTTGGCATTCAGCTTGAGGCCATGACTTTGACACCAGGTGTCCGTCTCAGTAAAGCCCTTTTGGAGGATGTTTGTGTCAGCCAGAGAGTCAATTATGGCTTGCAGTCATCGGCGAACTTGGTTAGCCATAGTCCTCCTGTGTTTGCTTGTACTTCTGAGAAGTATATGCTGAACAGTAAGGGTCCCAGGACCGAGCCTTGCGGGACACCACTTGTGACTGGTTTAGAGTCGGACCTGGAGCCCGCTATTCTTACCATGTGAGTTCTGTCTGTAAGCCAGTTGGCAATCCATCTCGTGACATAGGGGTTTATGTTCAGGCTGGTAAGTTTTTCTGTAATACCCGAGTGGGGAACGGTGTCGAAAGCCTTGGCGAGGTCAAGGTAGGCTGTGTGAACCACCTTTCCCCTCATCTATGGCCTTGATGACTATCTTGAAGAAGTCAACCAAGTTTAGTAGGCATGATCTGCCCTTAACAAAGCCAAACAGGTTGAGTTCCATGATGATGCACTCCATAGCCTTGCAGATCAGGCTAGTCAGGCTTATGCGCAATAGTTACCAAGGTCAGTTGTGGCCCCTCCTTTGTGGAGTGAAATAACCATTGCAGTGCACTATTCTACGGGCACGTAGCCTGTGGATAGGCTGAGGATGAACAGCGTCTTTAGGTGGGGGGTTAGTTCGTTCTGTAGTTTGTGCAAGACACAGCCTGTGACACCATCTGGCCCCATTGACGTTGTGTTTTTGGCTTTTGAAAGGGCTGTTTTCACCTGTGTGTCTGTGATTTCCAGGACACTACACTTTTCTGGTATTGTTGTGGGCCCTTTTAGGGGTGAGAGGGGGGTGAAGTTTGCACTGAATCTATCTGCCAGGATGTTGGCAATATCAGTAGGTTTAGTATATTCTGTGCTATTTTGCACTAGTTTAGTTCATATCTGTGAGTTACCACTTAGATTCTTAACATAGCTAAAGAAGGCTTTGTGGTTATCTTTTGAATCCTTGGCTATTTTTCTTTCAAAGTTAGCCTTGGGTGATTTTATGAGGGACCTTAGTTTCTTACTGATACTGATTATTTTTATTTTACATTTGTTGACCAGGATAGTCTGACTGGATACATGTCCATTTTCAGTGGAGGCCCAGGGAGAAAATCTCCACAAAAGTAATAATAATAGTACAGTAATACTCAAAGGGAGCAAAAAGGATGTAGATACATCATTTCAGAAGGTATAACACAGTAGGAATACACTGGCAAATGCTAAAGGTTAACAGAGCGAGAAAAGAATATAAAAATAAATAATTTCACAAATATTTAGCACAATAGGAAAACACTATAGTATACAAAAAGGTTGAACTCAGCAGGCATAACTGTACATTATGACATAACCCAACAGATCAATAGAATGTCTGGCTTGCTAATAGTTAAGTAGAGAAAGACCAAGTTGTTGGATTGGGTTAGTCAGGGGCAGAGCCAGTTAGATTTAAAGTATATTTTGAGGCCTTTTTTAAATAGGGGTAGAGATGTTTCTTGGGTAAGAGTTGCAGGAAGTTGGTTCCAAATTTTACCAACTGAGTTTGCAAACAGGGAATCCCGTGCTGTGTTGTTGGATTTTATGGTTAGGACTGATAGTTTGTTGGAGGAACAAAGTGGCCTGAGAGCATTATGTGGGCTGATAACGCTCTTGAGGGTTGGGGTATTATCAGATTGGTTGAGTACTTTGTGTGCTACTGTAAGCTGGTTGAACTTCAAAAGGGAAGGAAATTCCAGCCAGTCAAATTGAACTAGGTTGTTGCAATGGTGAGTCTTGTATGCCATACCTGTAGCAAATCTAGCTATATGGTAGTAAGAGAAAGATAGTTTGTTGAGGTTAGTTTTAGAGAGGTTAGTAAATACCGATGAGGCATAGAGGAGAGTGGAGAGAAAATGGGTTCATGCAATAGCAACCCTAGCAAAAGGGGTGAGGAAAGGTTTGACCTTGTATAGGGAGCCTAGTTTTTGTTAATGGACTTAATAGTGTGGTCAATATGTGCATCAAATGTGAGGTTATTATCTATTAATACTTCTAGGAGCTTAGTTTGGTAATCTGGGGAGATGCTTGTGCCATTGTTAGACTTAATAGTGAAGAATGGATGAGTGGATCTATGGGTAGGTGAGAAAAGTAGCAGCTTGGTTTTGTTGGGATTCAGGAGCAGTTGTCGATTACTTAGCCAGTTTTCAATGTTGTTAAAGGTATTCTGGGTTACGGATAGCAGATTTGTTTGTGAAGAGGAAGAACATATCAAGGTAGAATCATCTGCATACTGGATACAGTGTGCATTTGGAATGGTAGTATCAAGGTCATTTATGAAGATAGAGAAGAGAAGGGGTCTTAGTATAGAGCCCTGAGGGACTCCTAGGGTGATTGGGAGATGGGATGACGGCTTATCCTGCCATAGGACAGCCTGCTGTCTACCACTTAGATAGGACTGAAACCATTGTAGTGAGCTATGGTCTAAGAAGACAGCTTTCAGGGTACTGAGCAGTAGCTGATGGTTAACCATATTGAAGGCCTTAGAAAGGTCCAGAAAGAGTGCTTATGATAGTTTGTTGTTGTTTCAATTTAAGGTTGATCTCATTATACAAATTAGTGAAAAGTTATACTTTCATAAACAAGGCTCTTTTAACCACCACATACAGTTATATGATAATTATATGACAGTTGCTTCACTTTCATATTCAGCTAATCACCAGTGCTGCATGAATTCTTTACAGTGTATGAAACTATACACTAGAAGTGTGTTTCCACACTGTAATGTTCTAAACTTCACTTATTTCAGTTTCCAGACTTAATACAAGCTCAAATGGAATAACATTAGCATTCTGTCAACATTCCACATGGTACTTACAAACAATAATAACATTTACAAACATGAGAGCCTAAATTTCCCCAAAGCAGCATCCAAAACCACTATGCATCAGTCATTAGTATTTTTAACTTATACTCTGCAATAGAAGACAAAACAATATACTTACATTTAGAGGCATACACACGTCTAGGACACCACAGTAGTTAAATCTAGCAGGGAAAATTTTAGATTTAAAAGATGGCTCCAAGCTATGCAAGTAGGGTAAAAAAAAAAAACTTCTGATCTGCTGTCAGTGGGCAGGCAAATAATGAGTGGCAGTGTGTTAGCCAATGAAATGCTAAGAAGAGCCAGTGGGGGAGGGTTTGAAGCACATGAGCCAAGGAACACACTTCAGAGCACACAACATTGTTAATGGGAGTGACTCAGCAGAAACCCAAGATTATGCAAGTACAAATAAAGATTTAAAGTCCTACAAGGAAAATGCATGGGGGGGTGCAGGTCCTAGAGTGTGAGTATCAGCTAGTATTGTACAAAGTTGCACGGATACAAAGATATTTAAATGTAAACCTACACAGGGTGCTTGTAAGACAGCAGAAAGATGAAACTTTTAAAGTATCCTGTTAAACTGTGAGGTGGCTTGCAGATAGGTCCAGTGAAAGTAGCTGGTAGGTAGATTGAATTTAGAGGCATACACACATCTAAAACACCACATTAGTTAAATCTAGCAGGGAAGAGTTTAGATTTAGAAGATGGCTCCAAGCTATGCAAGTCTTTGTCTAACCTCTGGGGTCACTCCTTCAGCTGCTGCAGATGTCTGGTGAGGTGCATTGCAATAAATTATTGGTCTGATGAGGACCAAGTACAATGGAATTATAATATCCTCTGATCTGAATGCCATGTCCTTATTTATGAGTTGTGTCACCTAGAAGGATCTTGTCATCACTGTGGACACATGGTGTTAAAGTTCAGATTACTGCCAACCTCAGTAACCACATCATATACCACTGTGTCTACTTTTGGGAGAGGGTGCTACTGTAATTAGCTGGGGTATTTGCTTCCCAAAGAGAATAATTATGCATTTTTTGCATTTAGTTTCAATCCATGACTTTTCAATCCATGGCTCTGGTACCAATCATTTGTCTGCGTTAATCCTTTCTACAGTATATCAGTATCATTCAGGGATTCAATGATTGTCCCCAATTTGCAGTCATCTGTAAACTTGGTCAACCAAAGACCGTCTATGTTTGCCTTGACGTCTGAGACATAAATACTGAGCAGGAGAGGGCCTAGTACAGAACCCTCTGGTATGATGCTGGTGGCTGGCCTCTTGCTAGATGAGAATTCACCCACTTTGACAGTATGTGCCATGTTGGTGAGACATTTGGCTACCCATCTGGTGATGTAGGGGTTTATTCCCATTTGAGAGTTTCTCTATAATACTTGAGTGGGAAATTGTGTCAAATGCCTTGGCCAGGTCAAAGTAGGTGGTATGTACAGTCTCTACCTGATTCATGGCTTTGGTGACCTTCTCAAAGAAGACAACTTGATTTAACAGGCATGATCTAGCCTTAACGAAAGTGAACTGAGTTGGGTCCAGGGTCTGGAGATTTCCTATGTCCTTGTTGATAGGGTCTATGATGATTCTTTTCATGGCCTTGCAGAAAAGGCTTGTCAGGCTTATGGGTCTATAATTCCCTGAGTTGTTTGATGGTCCCCCCTTGTGCAGAGGGATGGCTGCTGCTCTCCTCCATTCTACCGGAGCACAGCCTGTCTGAAAGCTGTGGTTAAATAGGGATCCGAGTGGGTCTGCTAGGTCATGTTTTAAGTTATTTAAAAGGCAACCTGCATACCTCTCAACCTCTTAGAAGGTGAAATCTGGACAAAGACATAAATAATGGGGCGACAAAGACCCAAAAATAGGGACAATTTTTAAATATTACTCTTAGAAACTTAGAAAGGTAATAGAATAATAAGTTTTGCATTAGCATGAATTTTTTGAAGGGTATGAATTATGAAATATAATTGTGTGTCATTATTTTCTGACTTCAGTTTACAATGATTTGCAAATAATTTGCCAGAAAAATCAAAATTTTATGAGGAACAGACTAAACATATGAGGCAAAAATCTGGTCATTCTGTGAAAATCTGGACAGTTGAGAGGTATGGCAACCTGGGATATTGTCAGGGTCCATTGATGCCATGTTTTTAGCCTTAGAGAGCACAGAGATGACCTGCTCTGTTGAGATAATAGGCTGAGGTATGGTGGCAGGCAAACTTTGAGGGGGGAGGGTGACCAGTGGAGACAAGGGGGTGAAGTTTGATCCAAATCTTTTAGTTAGCAGATTGGCTATTGACTCCACTTTAGTATTTCCTCCACTTTAGTATTGGTGGTGCCTTCCTCAACCAGCTCTGCACATAGCTGGGTATTCCCTTTAAGATTTTGGACATAGTTCAAAAATGCTTTGTCATTTTCCTTGTCTAGGGAAGCTATTTTTGCTTCATAATTTGCTTTTGAGGACTTGACCAGATCTCTGATTTGTTTGTTTAGACTGGTGAGGGATTTCTTCTTCTTCTTCTTCTGGGCCTGTTCCCACTTATTTTTGGACATTATTTTCTTTCTTTTGTTGTATAGCCTGTTTATACCAGGGCTCCACCAAGGTGGCTTGTTTTTCTAGCAAGACCTGGGTTTAATATGATCTGGTCTGGTACTACAGATTCTATACCACTGCTTAAGTGGCTATACAAGATATTGGTGTACACCTCTGCATAGGATTCTGTATTTTCTGAGTGTGGAGAAGTTTTGAAATTTCTTATGCCATCACTTAGTAGGAGATAATTTGTCTTGGAGAAATTCTTTAGCATTTTTGAGCTTGATGGGGTATCTGGCCTTATATTTATTTCAAAGGAGACCGTTTTGTGGTCTGATCTTACCAAAGAGGACATTACACATTGGCAGGAGGGGTGTAATGCTCCCCCATGTCACAGAGTACTATGTCAAGGATTTTTGAGCCCCTACTGTGTGTGCCAACCAGCTGTTCCAGAGCATTTGCATTGACAAAGGCCAAGAACCTCAGAGCCTGCATGTCAGTGGTTGTGTATGTTCCCTAGTCAATGGTTGGATAGTTAAAATCACCCACGAGTAAGGTATTGGGCTGCATGATGAGTGACTCCAGTAAGTCCAGGTATGTGGTATGTTTTTCCTGGTTCACGGTGGGGGATCTATAGCTAGCAGTGATGTGGCAGGGGATTTTGCCTAGGGTTAGTTGAACATGGAGCAATTCAAGAGAGTTATATTGTTTCATCAGTCTTGAGGTATAGTTATCTTTTATGAAGATGGATATGCCTCCTCCTTTGGTTCTTTCTTCCTGAGTTGGTGGTTTGAACGTATTGAAGGTGTTGTAGCCTTGCATGGATGTGATGCTTTCTGCTGCTTTGAACCATGCCTCAGTGACTGCATAGATGAGAGCATTTTCCAAGGTGAGTAGTGCTTCTGGGTAGTGCAGTTTCTTGTTTAGAGAAGAATTTGTTACATTGGGAGGTTGGCTACTTTGACATTGCTTAAAAAAGACACTAAAGGGGTGGCTAAAGCCTTTACCAGTATCCAAAAACCTAGAGGAGACAGGTGCAGACCATCTCTGGCAAGACAGTTTGGCCTGTTAATCATATCCTCCCAGGCTGACAAATATTGGATCCACTTGGACTGACACTAAAAGTTAATCCAATTGTTGAAGTTAATAATATTTGCTTGTATTGTGGCATCATTCTTGGTGAAGATGCCTGCCTGTGACACATAATCTAAGAGCTCAGTTATATATCTCTTCGTATAGTCCAGGGAGGTATGTCTCAGGTCATTCACACCAACATTTTAACTATGATTTTTAGGCCTTCAGATGTAAAATACAACATGCTCTGTACAACAGTTTGGTACTCGGTGCAGATGAGCAAAGCTAGGAGCTGGTAATGACCTGTTTCCTGTAGTGCAGGCAGATTCTGTCAGCCTTTGCATGTCTTCTGTATGACTTTGACCAAGTTACTTCGCCAGGCAGTGCTCCCGGAATGCCCCCAAAAAGGAACACTGGTTTCTCCAGGCTGCTAGCTGGTGTGTTGCAGTTTGCCTTTTGAATTCCTACACCCTTCACATATCTGTTAATTAATGCTTCACTGTGTGCTATTTGATTATAACTCCCAGAATATCTTTTGCAGTTTAATAGGGAGCCAGATGACATTTCAATAGTTTCAGGCAAAGAGAAGTTTACTGTTTCTCATGCCGAGTCTCTTTTTCATGTGAGAGTGTTTTGTTTTGTTTAGCAAATGGCTGTCAGTGTTTTGTGCTGTAAATTTTGAAATGTTAAAATTAAATTCAAATCTCTGACAGGTTTGAACAGTTGTTTATAATAACTGAGAAGAGAGAACTAAGTTATGGGATAATAGCATGGTAAGGGGGCAATCAATTACTCTGCTTAGGGACCCCTTTGACCATGATCATAAAAAAACCTACTTTTTCCATTGCATTACACTGCAAATTTTCTGTCAGATGGAACCCAGGTTGTGGCAGTTGTTAGTACCTTATCTGAATGTGCAGTTGCAGCTGGTATGGTACCACAGGGATCAGTGCCTTGCCCTACACTGTTTTACATGTATCTTGCAGACATACAAGTCAGTATCCTAGACATGTTGACTTATTTTGCTGATGAATGCAAGCTGGGCACTGTTATTTACTCATCCCTTGATACTACACAGCTCCAGCAACTGCTGAAGTATGTACATACCTTTTACACAGAAAACACTCTCAAACTATGGGCAAAAATGCAGCATAAAAGCTTTCAGAAAAAAAGCTGGCCTACCTCATATGTTGTAAAATACTGTTCAGTCTGGCAGACATGGTGATTAGAGACCTGGGCACTTATGTGGACAACCCTCTCTTATCTGGTCATTATGTTACCAGCATAGTCAGGCAATCGTTCTGACACAGTTAATTTCCAAGGAAATATTCTTAAGATCCAAAGAAGTCCTCTTACCACTGTACTCTTCCTTTATCTTACTCATTGTTGGATATAATGCCCCCCTTTAGTATGTACAAATTGGTGCAGCTTATTCAACTGGAAAGGCCACAAAAATTTCTAACCAAGAAGATTACAGGCCTTAACTCCTTCGACTATCTAACAGACAAGCATGACTATCATGTTCAGTAGCCTACTTGTTTCACTGAGTTGACCTTTGTCTCTGTTTTTGAGCCATAAAAGGCTAAATCCTATTTGGCCTTCTATTTATTTACAGAACTAGTGGCACTGCAAACATTTGAGCTAAGGACCTAACTGTACACCAACAAGTAAATAAGACTTGCTGGAGTGATATGTTCCTAATGCAACATATTCCCAGCCTATGAAATAAGTTACCACTACAGGCCAAACAGTGTACTATATTGACTATTTTCAGGCTAATCCTGATAACTGGATGATGGGTAGACACAAAATTACACCAGAGTTATCATGTGTGGCTCCACTTAGTTTCAGAAGTGAGATCTATTAAGTACTTGTGAAGGGTGGCAAGAACTTTTTATTTTTTATTTTTATTTTACATTTGATGACTGGGAAAGTCTGACTGGACACAGGTTCATTTTCAGTGGAGGCCCGGGGATAAAAGCTCCACATAAAACAATGTTACAAATACATTTTATAAAATACATAACTGTACTCTTAAGGCATACAAATATACATATAAGAACATATTTAACATTTCTTCATAGACGTATAAATCAGTACCATCAGAATAAAACATTGTTTGATAAGAATAAGTATTCAGAGGTTAGAAACTTAGAGGTGGTCTTTGGCAGAATCCTTGCCACACTGCAATTTGGTGGATTAGCCTGGGGAGTCACATGGGCACAGCCAGTTGTTAAAATAGTGAGTTTTGAGTAGTTTCTTAAATAGTGAAGCAGAGCTTGTAGAAGTTATGTCATTTGGGAGTGAGTTCCAGATATTTGCTATTGTACAGCCAGAGAGAGTTTTACCCGCTTCATTCTTATGTTTGATGACATTTATGAGATTTTGGTCTGTTGATCTTAAGGCTCGGGTGGTAGTATAGGGCTGTATTACATCCTGTAGTGCTGGAGTTTTGTCAGGGAGGTAGTACAGTTTGTGGGCTGTGATGAGTTGAGTAGTAAGAAGTAGTTGGGGCAACTCAAGCCAGTTGAGCTGTTTGAGGGAAAGACAGTGATGGGATCTATTAGAGGCACCTGTAGTTTTGTTCGCTGTGGTGAAGATTAGTCAGGATTGGTGAGGCATACAGTAGGGTGGATAATAGGTGAGTTCTTGCAATAGTGGCTTTGGTATAATTGGTTATGAATTGCTTGTTCCTATACAGGAGACCAAGCTTTTTGTTTACGTTTTTGTTTGTTTGGGCTATGTGTACGTCAAATTTGAGATTGTTGTCGATTACTACTCCTAGGAGTTTAGTGTGTGTTGTTGGGGTGATTGAGGTATTATCCTTGGAGTTTATGCTGAAATCATTATTTAGTGCAGGAGCTCTACCAGGACTGAAGAGAAGTAGTTTTTCCTTTTTTGGGATTGAATATAAGTTTAATGCTAGAAAAACATGATTCAGCCAGAGTAAAATGATGCTGTGTTATTGTTTGAAGTTTGCTTAAGGTTGAGGTGGCACATATGATAGTAGTGTCATCTGCATATTGCACTATAGAGGCAGAGGGAGAGGATGCAGCTATCTGATTTGTAAATAGGGAGAATAGTAAAGGACCAAGTTTGGAACCTTGAGGGACTCCTATGGATACAGGTAGAAGGGATGATAGTTGGTCCTGTCAAAGCACTGCTTGTTGTCGGCCAGATAAATAGCTGTTGAACCATGATATGGTGAGGGAGTTTATGTTAAGGGTAGACAGAGTTTTGAGAAGCATTTGTGTCTATTTAAAGATGTATATAGCTAGGCCTAGATCATTTACCTAGTATTGTTAGTAAGTTTCTGTCTGCCTATGTTCATAAGGCAAACTACATATTTTTGATCTATGTAGATCCCTGTTAATTGTACTGTACCTTTCAAGATAACATCATCTGATTGGGACTGATATCAGTCTCACAGGCTCGACTGATCTCTTATAATTTAATAGATTCACAAGTTCTTACTAGGAAGGCAGCCTGAGTAACCATACAGAGCCTATCCATGCAACCCAGCATGTTTTGTACGTAGATTTTCAACCTTGATCAATGAGAGCCATGCTGCTTTCCGCAGGAGTAAAGGTGCTGACACCTGTATGAACCTCAAAGCAAAACTAGAAGGAAACCAGTATGTTACATTGTTTGACATAAAAGGAGAACTTGTTCTATAGGAAGGGGATGCTTCGGTTAAAAAAACTCTCCAGATGCTGTTTATGTTGCAATGAAGGCAGAGGTGTTTGGAGTGAGTGTTTATAATATTAATAGTATTTCTTAGATGAAAGCATTCTAGTAGGACAAGATTTTCATAGCCTACAAGGCAAAGAAAAGGCCACCTAGTAGATGGTATGAGACCAAGAAAACTGAGAGGGTTATCAGCCTCTCTACATAGATAAGGGATAGAAAATATTGCACTATTTATTTTTATTTTTTATTTTTTATTTTTTTATTTTACATTTAACCGGGATAGTCCAACTGGATGCATGTCCATTTTCAGCGGAGGCCCAGGGAGAAAAGCTCCAAGGGTAAGCAGATACAGCATTACATAATACCAGCATTACATATTACAAACAGACTATTTACAGTGATTACATAAATAAGCAAGTTAAACAAATTCCACAGGTTAGAGTTAATCCCGAGCGTAAATCAGGATTAAATTAAATTGCACAGTAAACTGGTTAACAGATTTTTACACATTCTAGAGAGAGTTAGCCAGACTTGATACATTGACATAGCCAGTTAAGTGACAAATGTTTGAGTCTAGTTTTAAATTGACCTAAGGTAGAAAGCAAGGTAATATCAGCTGGAAGAGAGTTCCAGGGTCTACTTACAAAGTTTGCAAAGAGAGATACCGGCTGTGTTATTAATTTTGCTAGTCTGAATTAGTAGTTTGTTAGAGGATCAAAGCGGTCTAGGATTGTTATACGGGGTGATAATATTTTTAAGTGCAGGAGTATTGTCCGGATTATAAAGGATTTTATAGGCCATAATCAGTTGGTTATACTGGATTAGGCTGGGTAGTTCAAGCCACCCAAGCTGATTTAGACTGATGCAATGATGTGTCCTAAAAGGCAGCCCAGTGGCAAACCTGGCAATGTGGTTGTAGCAAATTGAGAGTTTGTTAAGGACAGTCTTGTTTAAATTTGAGAGTAGAGAGTATGCATACAGAAGGGTTGGAAGAAGGTGAGAGCGAGCTATGGCAATTTTAGCTGGAGGGGTTAGGAAGGCTTTTATTCTGTAAAGTGACCCTAGTTTTTTATTGATGGTTTTGATAGTTTGGTTAACATGTAGGTCGGATTTTAGATTATTATCTATGATGACACCTAATAGTTTTGTAGAGGGGTCAGGGGAGATTATTGTGTCATCATTTGAATTTAGGGTAAAAGTGAAAGCGGTAGACCTGCGTGTTGGTGAAAATAACAGCATTTTAGTAGTTTTGGGATTTAGGATCAGACGACATTCAGAAAGCCATTTTTCTATTGTATTAAAGGTGGTCTGGGTAGCTGACCATAACTCTACTGGATATGTGGCTGAGCAAATCAGAGTAGAGTCATCAGCATATTGGATACAGCTGACTTTTGAGATGACAGTATAAAGGTCGTTAATGAAAATGGAGAACAGCAAGGGCCCTAGTATAGAGCCTTGTGGTACTCCAAGGGTGTTAGGTGGAAAATTAGTGAGTTTGTTCTGCCAGGGGACAGCCTGCTGTCGACCATTCAGGTAGGATTGAAACCATTGATGGGCTCTAGTATCTAGACAGAATGTTTTCAGGGTGTGGATTAAAAGTTGGTGATCAACCCTATTGAATGCCTTGGAAAGATCCAAGAAGAGGGCTGAGAATATATAATTATTGTTGCAATTATGGTTTATGGTGTTGGTAAAGGCTAGGAGGGCTGAAGTAGTACTGTGATGAGGATGGAAGCCATGCTGAGTGTCTGCCATAAGGTGATTCTGGATTAGGTGGTGCATGAGTTGTTTATGAATACATTTTTCCATAATCTTTGTAAGTGGAGCGAGTATAGCTATTGGCCTTTTATTGGAGAATTCAGTAGAGCTGCCGCCTTTGTGAAGTGGGATTACATAGGATATTTTCCAGATGGTGGGAATTTTAGCTTCTACTATGGTTTGATTGATTAGTGTTGAGACAGGGTAAGCAATAGCATCAGCTGATTTTTGTAGGTACTTGGCAGGGAGTTGATCAGCAGAAAGTGTAGTGGGTTTTAATTTTTTGATTAAGGTACAGATAAGTGAAGAGGCGACTAGTTGGAAGCTGAACATGAGTAGTTTTCTAGGGGTGGTAATTTCAGGACCAGGGGAGCTAGGAGATAGTTGGCTTGCTAGGGCTTGATTTGTCTCAGTAAAGAATCGGTTAAAACTGTCAAACATCTTCAGGGGTTTTATCAATAGTAGCAGCAGGGATTGGGGTTGAAGTTTGTCCAGGATGTAGTAGATTATTTAAACCTGCCCAAAACTTCTGAGGGTTATTTTGATTCACTGTCTATAAATTACAGTAGTATTGTTTTTTGTTTTGTAAAATGGATTTTTTAGTTTCGTTCCTGGATTGCCTGTATTTAATGTGATCTTGGGGGTCTTTAGAAGAATGCCATAAAGCCCATCCTTTGTTTCTAAGGGTAATTTTGAGTTTAGACTCTTTAGAAAGCCATGGCGCAGTTTTTGCCTTTGTTCTCTTTGAATGAACAGATGCATGCAAATCAAGGATCTCAAGGAATTTGTTGGTAAAGTATGCTACTGCTTCCTCTAAGGGGAGGTGTTTTAGAATAGACCAATTACAAGAGTTTAGTTCTTGTTGGAATTTGGCAGGGTCAAAGTTTTTATTGTTTCTAACCTTTCTGAGTAAGGGTTGTTGGGAATGAATGGCTTTGTGCTTAATTACATGTGAGAAGGTGATCGCTTAGGCCATCAGGGAGGGTACCAGAGGTGTATAGTTGGGGAGTGACTATTTATGAGTACCCAGTCAAGTATGCTTTCTTTTTGGTTGGGTTTACATATCCTGGTAGGGGTGGATATGATTTGTGTAAATGCATGCAGGTTAATATGGGTGGTTGGGGATTCTGAGGAACTGGTGCCCCAGTCTATGTTAAAGTCTCCAAGTAGTAGGGTTTCTTGGGGGTAGTGACATGATAGCCAGTGCAGGATATCTTCAAGTGTAGATATATTGTTACCTGGGGGAATGTACATACAGATGATATTAATGCATTTATTTTCATTAAATTGCAATTTGGTGGCAAGAATCTCTGAGTTATTAATCTGAGGTGGTTGTATTACATCTATGGTGACATTCAACTCAGATTTATAGAGTACAGCTACCCCACCCCCTTTCTGGAAGCACAATCCAGCCTGTGTATGCTGCACCCAGGTGGTAACACTTCATTGTATGTAGTGTTAAGTTTTAACCAGGTTTCAGATAAACAGGGAATCTCAGGGGAGTCAACATCTAGAAGTGCATGCAATTCATGTACCTTGTTATTAATGCTTCTAATATTGAGATGACAGGCTAGGAGAAAGTTAGTTGGCCTATTAATTGTAGGTTTGTAGCTTAGATTGCAAGTAGAGGGGGTATGTATATCTGAAGTGGGTGGGCCAGGGTTGGGGTGAATATCACCACCAAGTGTTAGGTTAAGTCTATACTTGGTGATGAACTTCAGGAATTTGTTTATTAGTTTGTGGTAGTGTTTGGATCTAGAGCTAATGTGCCTGGGGTTGAGATGTTGATAGACTGAACAAGATGTTGGATAGGACCTGGTACTGTAAGTATGGTTGAAGGTGGGAGGATTTACACCTGGGGTGATAGTATGGCCTTTCGGGACCTGAAATCACATGAGAAACTGGTTTTCATACAAGGTAAGGAGGTATGGTGCGAACAAAAAGGGTAGTAAAGAGGAGTATATCATTATTTGTGATTCAGCTAGTGAGTTAAGGAACTGTTTTACCTGGTGATGCAACACCAGAAGATAGAGTGGTGAGGTAAGGGTACTGGAAGGGGATGGGAGAATGCCGGATGAAAGCTAATAGGTGCTATTAAAATGTAGGTAGAAGAATGGGGGTGGGAGGAATTCTCCCAGATGAAAGCAGATAGGATCTAGAAAGTGGGGAAGTGGCTATAGTACTTTAAATTTAGAGGTACTGGGGGCGGG
Organism: Protopterus annectens; assembly: GCF_019279795.1. NCBI lineage: Eukaryota > Metazoa > Chordata > Ceratodontiformes > Protopteridae > Protopterus > Protopterus annectens. Next base: position 474,176,481 of record NC_056731.1, read on the forward strand.
AGGGAATTGGGGGCAGGGAGGGGAGCGAAGAGAGCCCGAGCATAGTGAGGGCGAACGTAGCGGGGCTATTGCAGTTTACAAGGTTTTCTAAGGTGTCCTAAAGCTATAAGGTAAGTATTATAGCTCTTAATGTAAGAGTCAGTTTACTTAAGTTACAGGGGAAGGAGGCAAACACTCAAATAGAAAAAAGAGCCCTATGGCTGACCAAAATGGTGACCTGCTTAACTACACAGCACTGTAAGTGAAAGCTTAACAAATGCTTTTTGTGTGCAACCTACTCTGCTTAAATGCCGAGAGAAACTGATTTTGTTATGGTGACCGATTGCAGTCCTATAGACTCCATTTTGTAGGTAAATGTAGAGTTCAATCTGCTTAAATGCTGAGAGAAACTGATTTTGTTATGGCGACCAATTGCAGTCCTGTAGACTCCGTTTTGTAGGTAAATGTAGAGTTCAATCTGCTTAAATGCTTAGAGAAACTGATTTTGTTATGGTGACCAATTGCAGTCCTGCAGACTCCGTTTTGTAGGTAAATGTAGAGTTCAATCTGCTTAAATGCTGAGAGAAACTGATTTTGTTATGGTGACCAATTGCAGTCCTGTAGACTCAGTTTTGTAGGTAAATGTAGAGTTCAATCTGCTTAAATGTGAGAGAAACTGATTTTGTTATGGTGACCAATTGCAGTCCTGTAGACTCCGTTTTGTAAGTAAATGTAGAGTTCAATCTGCTTAAATGCTGAGAGAAACTGATTTTGTTATGGTGACCAATTGCAGTCCTGTAGACTCCGTTTTGTAGGTAAATGTAGAGTTCAATCTGCTTAAATGCTGAGAGAAACTGATTTTGTTATGGTTACCAGTTGCAGTCCTGTAGACTCCATTTTGTAGGTAAATGTAGAGTTCAATCTGCTTAGGATCTCTAATTATTCTTAACTAATGTATTTCTTTATATTTGTGTAAATTATTCTTTTTGACTATGGTGTTTGCTTATATAGTATGACTTTGTAAATACTGTTCTCTCATTTATTTTTGTCTTATATTTTTTACTTTTTTTTCTCTTATAATTGTGCATTATAAACTTTTAAAAGTTATTGTGGAGCTTTTCTCACAGGGCCTCTGCTGAAAATGGAAATATATCCAGTTGGACTAGCCTGGTTAACAAATGTAAAATAAATAAAATAAAAATAAATGCTGAGAGAAACTGATTTTGTTATGGTGACCAATTGCAGTCCTGTAGACTCTGTTTTGTAGGTAAATGTAGAGTTCAATCTGCTTAAATGCTGAGAGAAACTGTTTTTGTTATGGTGACCAACTGCAGTCCTGTAGACTCCGTTTTGTAGGTAAATGTAGAGTTCAAACTAAGTCACACCAGGTCAGCCAAGAGGGGAAGAGAGAGGGAAATCCTAAGCACATAGATTCACCATGCAAGCTGTTTGGAGCAGTGCATTCCAAATGGTGCAATGGTGCACTGTGTTATATAGTTAGCTCAGTGAGGGAAAAATATAGAGAGATTCTGGCATTCTTAGACCTGGTGGATATACCCAGGTAATTAATTGGGTAAGGTAGGAGGATTTCTAACAATAATTAATACACAATGACTAAGGAATAGCTCATTGTCAATGGAAATACTTGGATCCCTCATGCCTCTGTCATGTTGGGGTCCTAGTTATGTGGCAGTATTAGGACAGACTTGCTTAATAGGGTCATGGGGGTTATTAGGCTATCAGCCCAAGAGCCATTTTAAGTTAAGCTAATTTTACCCCAGTTTTACCAAAATATTCCTGATGTTTTAGTATCCCAAGGAATTTTAAAGTCAGAAAAGGTACTGTACACATCAGATGTCCACAGACTTAAAACACATTTGATTTAGTTATTTATTTATATTAGTTTACCAGTGTATAGAACTGATTTCAGTGGACTATTTGCAGGCACAGACCAGATGACTAGGATCACATAAGAAATTAACAAAACCAATTTGTAGATTGCAAAACTAATATGCTACAGCATGTAGTTCAAGAAGCAGTTTACAAAGTCAAAACATGGACAGAAAATGAAATTACGCTTAGCAGAGATTTTTGGGTAAGATGTAGCCATAATGACTGAGACAGGTTATAATGCAGGGATAGCAGCATATCATTATATAGAGAGGTATGAAGACATTAGAAAAGGCAAGTGAGAATAGTTGCAGGAAGGTATACCATGTGGAGAAGACAAGCAAAATAGAAAGATAGTCACTGCGCATTTGTTAAAAATTAAGCTTGGTACAGTGAGTGTTGATTCTGGCAAGCCCACCTTTGATTATACAAGTATCTATGGAGATATATGTAATTATACCTAATTTACAGTAAGTGACCAATTTTGTTAGCTACAGCCTTTGACGTTTGCTTTCACATTAGAGAAGTAGCTACTGAAGAGGAAGAGATGCATGACTGAGCCCTGATGGATTCCACTACTGGCATGGCTTTTACATGATAGGGTACAATCAGTTTTTGTGTATGTTTAATTAAAGAGAAAGTTTGCAACCAAATGGATGACACAGGGAGGTCTGTTTAGACTAGTGTGTTTGACAATAATGCCAACATGAGGAATTGTATTGAAAGCTTTAGCAACGTCCAGATATATGAGCAGAATTTGCCTTCTTTCTTGGCCTGCATTGTCTCTTCTTATAGTTGGAGGCAAGAAATAGTTTAGATGACTTTTTTTCTCTTGTTATATGGTTTGTTTAATTTGGCATTGCACCATGGTTTATATTGGAATTTCTCAGTATACTGATGCTGAATGGGATTAAGTTCTCTATAAATTGATTTAGATGTGTGTATAAGTCTGAGGTTATGTAACAGCCTTACTAACTGGGTCAGCAAGGTAGGGTGCTTTTTAATTTAAGATTAAGAAATGTGTTGCTCTTCTTGCAGATCTACCTGTTGCTGAAGAGAAGAAAGTGATCAAAACTGTTTTACTGAATCCCTTTATTAGTGTTACTATAAAATAAAACAGCAACAACTAGAAGTGTTTCATACCTCTAACTATCTCCTTGCACAGACACACAAATGTCCATTTATGATGTCTGATGCATCACATTTAACTCTGCAAGTAGTACTGTTTCTTTTTATCTCGTGATTTTCAGTCCATGTTTTGTTATTTTCCTAACCTTTTGCAACTAGGTTACCCTTTCTCCCTTGTTCTGAATTAATCAATTAACTTAATTAATTTAGTCCCATTTTACTTGTATTTTTTTCAAAATAATTTGAGAATTACCAATAACACCTCATTAAACTCATGCAGGAAAAATATGAACATGAAAACTGCCTTTATTTAGAATGTTATATTTAGTTAACTGTAATCTCAGGAAAATTATTGTATGTGCATATGTGTAAAATGACTGGACACAGTTGCAATACATTAGTAACCACGGGTTTGAATGAATTGCCTAGCTTGTTGTTTACCACCCTCTACATGATGAAGGTTTCCATATGTCTACACAAAAACATAAAACACTTTGTAGCTTTAGTCATTTTAGCCGTGTAACAGCTTATCCTTGCTTGCCTGTTTAGATTTTAACTCTAGCTACTGTAATTAATAACAGAAACAACAGAATTATTTCCTGTTACAACCCTTTTTCCTCAGTTATTACTGATTTATTTAACAGATACCTGCATAAACCTTAGGTTGTCTTGTTCAATATATGGGGATGTGGCAAAAGTATGTTGTCAACTCTGGTGGGAAATTGGACTATTTGATTTAGGAAGTTAGTACTAATAAAATGAATTAACTACCAGGCACATTATTTATTTGTTGTACGAGATTTCCAGTTAAAGGATGGGTAGTTAGTAACCCAAGATTAACGTGTTGGAGTTAACAGGTATGGAACTGAACTTATTAAGCTAGTAGTTATCACTGTCTTCAGGAGACAATCAGGGAGATCTATAGTTGGCAATAATGTGGTAATTGCCTTTACCGAGTGTGAGAAAGATGTCCAGAAGTTCCATATCAGTGTTCTGAGGGATTTTGCATGAGGTAATGGGAAGAAGATAAGTGAGGATACTCCACAACCATTCCCAGATGGTCTGCCTAGAGAAGGACACTATAATTTTAGAGTATTGCAGAACTCCTCAATAGATAAGGAACTAAATCTTAACCTTCAGATCAAATCTGCAGTCTCTTAAAACTCACCAAATGTTATGAATGCTTTAATTAAGTTATACCTGACACACATTACAGTGATATCCACAGCCACAATGCTCTTGTTAGCTAAGCTCTCATACTCATTCCACATTCTCACATGTCTGCAAGTTACTCATGCTTACAAACTGGAGCAGGCCTACAGTAAAACAACCCACGTTGCCCTTGGTATCCACTTTACACCCTATGATGGAGAAACATTACATTCAGTCTAGTGGTAATAAAACTGACACTACCCTTGGCAACAAACTTTTCTACATGTGATAGTGTCTGAGTTTAGCAAAATCCTGGACTGATATAGTCCCACTCTTTAGGATATCACACTCAAACATTACCAGTGTCATCACCAGCTGCCAGAAACAGATACTGTGAAGCTGCATTTTCTATGCTTAAATTTATGGAATGAATTCTACTTGAACTTAAGACAAGGCCCTAGTCAATCAGATTTCATATTAGCTGCTAAATTTATCTTTGTTTTGAGTTGGAAATGTTCCTGTGCATTACATGACAGAATACACCTTACCCCAACTTTTATTTAACTTCTTTTAGCTCGTTTTTGGAATACTGCCAGTTACCTCTTACTCTTTCTATATCTCATATTCTTCCAATCAGCTTTCATTTTTTGACACTACACCTTTCTCTTCACTTTGCATTATTCACTCCTTCCATCCCTTCTCATTTATTTTTAGCATTTTCCATCTGTCCTTGAGTCTTTACCACCTGTTATCATTGTTTTATTTATTTTCTTTGAAACTGCAGTACCAATTTTTTTATCTGATATTCATGACAAAGTCACCATTGTCATGTTTATATACAAGTACATATACCCACATTACAGAGAAGAGAATTAACATAGTATGTAGATTCATCACCAATCCTTAGCAGACTGCCCTAATTAGAAGGTTAAATGACATGGCCGTCAGCAACAAAAATCACTTGCAGATCACTAAAGCCAATAATTCTGCTGGTGAAGCACTATTCTCTTGCACCATAGCCAAATTATGGAACTCCCTTCCACCCACAATTACCTCCGTACCATCATGCACCCACTTCAAAACTTTACTGAAAGCGCACCTAAAAACATGCTGGCTATGCCCTTGCAACTCCCACTCTAATATCACCCACCCCATCCAACCACTACCTTTCTTTCCACTCCACTAACTACCTTGATTATAGCAAGCTCAGATGCTCATAAGCCTACTACTTATTATACAGCAGGAACTTCTTATTGTAACATTTGTTAATGTCTGTTATGTACTTCACAGATAAAGATTCTAGTTGTCTGCTGATGTACTATGTTCTTCATCTGTAAATATGTTGTAAGTAATTGCTATGTTAAATTGTTAATCACTATGTAATCCAATGTAACTACTGTATGTTTATTTTAACTGTGGAACTTTTCTCACCGGGTCTCCTCTGAAAATGGACCTACGTCCAGTCGGACACTCCCGGTCAACAAATGTAAATAAATAAATAAATAAATAAAATAAATAAATAAAATCTTAGTATCTCCCATTTAAAGACACAGTAACAAATTACTTCACATATACTTACACATGTGACATCCCCATTACTTTAAAATGTTAAGTTAGTTTATGCAAAATATATGCAGTACTTTCTATTTACTTATTTAATTGTTTACTTATTTCAATTTGTTAACCAGTTAAGTGGACTGGCTGGCAGACCCTTTTCAGCCTTGACCCTGGCACAGTAGTGCATTACAAATAATACAAGTAAATATGTATGCACAGGTTAATTATAAGACATAAGAACGCAAATGTACAACTTATACAGGCAAAAAGAACATGAGTAGCAATAGCAATTTTTATAAATGGAAACATTTGCACTTAATATTCAGCATTATACAATTATTCATATGAAGAAGGAATTTAAGACATAGGTGCAAATAGCCTTTCATGTGCAAAGCATGATCGTTTGGTGGTATTAAACAGATGATCTGTTCATTTGTTTTTGAATGAGTCCAGAGTGTTTATTTGCCAGATTTCTATTTGCATTTAGTTTCAGGGGGCTGGCCCTATCTTACTAAATGCTCTCTCTCATATGCAGGGTTTGAATCCTGCCCTTATAAGTGTTGTACCTTCCTCTTGACTGCCTCTCAATGTGTAGTTACTGTGTTTTATCTATAATCTTGTCCTTAGAGAAGGGCAGCAGAAAGTACAGTTGTGTAAGTTGAAATCTGAACTTACCATAACAGTAAATGTTCAAATAATCACTGCTGCAGTAGACTTAGCTATTTGAGTTATATCATGCAAAGGGTATAACAGTAGGCCAGCTTCCAAAGCTTGAAGACATCTTCCAAGTGGCCAAACTGTCATGCAGCTCTAGCTGAGCTGAATAAAAGAGAAATTCGGGTGCAAAGCCCTTAAGAGCTATCCTGCAAGAAGAGAGAGGGAGGCTGAGCCCTGGAAGGATAATGCTAGAAACAACAAAAACTAAATGTCCACACCCTGCCATAAAAAAAAAAAAAAAAAAAAAAAATACCAAAAAACAAAACAAGGGGTATGGAGAGAGGGAGCGGCTATTGCAGCAGTGATCATTTGAATATTTACTGTTATGGTAAGTTCAACTTACACAACTGTACTATGTTCATCATATTGATCACTGCCGCAATAGCTGTAGCTACATGGGTAGGTTACCTTAACTAACTACATTTTGGAGGTGGAAGGAGAAGAGTCCAGGATCCCATGGAAAATGATCCTAGCAAAGGTTGATCTGAACCTAGAGAAGGAATCAAGCTTATAGTGCTTTGTGAAAGTATGCACAGAGGACCAAGTAGCAGCTTCTTGAATACTTCTAGAATCCAACCCTTTCCAAGAATAAATATGAACAAAATAACTCTTCCCAGGACAAGTGGTGTATACTAGCAAACAAGTAATCCAAGATAAAAGAAAATACACCACTCCACAGCCAGAGGCATAAAACGGAACAGATTTAATGAAGTAGATAAGCACTTTCACACAGAAATACATGCTTCATCAGTTCACAACATAAACCAGTGCACCATACGCTATTTTAATAAAAAAGCCAGTACAATAATCAACATACAACCAATGAGTAGCAGCAAACAATTATGCAATTACATTCAAACTTAAAACAAAGAGGGTAAAATGTCATTCATTGTTTTATTTAAAAAGACCCCATCCTTTTAAAACAGGTTTAATGGAAGTTCTTCCATTAATTAATACCTAGAAACTTTTCAGCTTCTAATCTCGACAATACTCCACCACAGCAAGCTCAAGGATGCAAGGACACCAAGCGTGAAGACAATTCTTTTATTCCACAACAAAAAAGCCACAGACTGAGCGCTTTCACCAGTCAAGCTGGTATCATCAGAGTCTGTGTATCAAAAATCCATTCACACTTAAATACACATCCACACACCCTAACACACCTAATTAATCATTGATTCCAATTACTTCCTTAAAGGAATATTCATTGCCATGATGGTTTTAAATCTATCTGGTTAAAAATATATACTATGTTAAATTTCATTCTAATAAACATACAAAACAATAAATCATGATGAACCATCATCATAATTGAATTGGTTAGTTAAATAATCAGTAAATTAAATTGAATTTGATTTTAATTAACAATAAGTATACATTTTGATGTAAAAAAACAAAAAACTTGTGGCATTTCATATTACACTAGCTCTCTGCCTTAAATGCGGTTTTAAAGAAATGTGGTCATTTAAACCCGGAAATCTGGTGGCATTCAATCTCATCTGCCACTCAGATTCCAGAACTGCCACCCTATTGCCAATGTCACCAGGCGTAAAAGGCATCACCCTATCTATAATAAAAAACAGGAATCTAATAAAATTACTACACACCTTGCTATGCAAATATAAGGCATTGTGCATGTCCCTTTTTCTTATGCTTCTATTGTGTTCACAAATCCTATCTCGTAACCTACGAGTAGTCATGCCAATATAGTATGCATCACAGGTGGCACATGATGCTAAGTAAACACAATTCTGTGTGTTACAATTGCATAAACCTGGGCATGCTAGCGTACGTCCATAGCTCACAACACAAATATAGCTACCTTCTGCTATAAATCTGCAACTACTACAGTTGCCACATTTGGACATCCTGGATCTAATGTACCTTTTCTCCTCCCTTTCCAAAATATTCTTAATGTTGTTACCCCGACTAAATACAATGTTGGAACTTCCACCCAACAATTCTCTGGTTTGTGCACTAATACAATGATCCCAATTGTTCCTAATACTAGCACAAAATTCACTGGCCATGTCATTGAAAATTAGAACAAAAGTAAGGTTACCCTTCTTTAAACCAGCCTCCTCATTGTTTTTTCCTTGTGCTGATACCAAGTTATCCTTACCCTTAAGTATGTGAATATAAACAATGTTCCTCTTTCTATAAATCTCCTTTTTAGTTTTCAATAATAAATTCAATGGATAACCTCTTTCCATAAATAAACCTATCAAGGTATACATCTCTTTCCTGAACAGTTCATCGCTACTTACTAGCCTTGAAAGTCGGACCATTTGTCCTTTTATCACCCCTTTCCTTTGGTGAAAGGGGTGACAACTTTTAAAGTGTAACATAGAATTGGAAAAACTAGGCTTCCTAAATATATTACTCACAATTTTTCCATCCTGCTTAAAAATGGAAATATCCAAATAATTAATAGACATCTTATTCCATGTATATGTAAATTTGAAAAATTCCGTAGTTTGATTAATATAAGCCATGAATTCAACAACTTCACTTTCACTTCCCTTCCACAGGATAAAAATGTCATCCAAAAATCTATTGTACATTAAAATATGCTCCCTATAGACTGATGACAAAATGTAATGTTTCTCCCAGGACAGAAGGACTAAATTGGCATATACCGGGGCGCATCGGGCCCCCATCGCCACCCCTTTAATCTGCTGGTAAATTTTTCCTTCAAAAGTCAAGAAATTATTGGTCAAAATAAATCTCATGAATTCAAGACATATATTCAATCTCTCCACATCAAAACTTACACTATGCAATAAACTGTCATGAAATAATTCCAACCCTTCATTATGGGGAATAGTTGAAAAAAGATTCACCACATCAATGGTTAAAAAACCATATGACTCAACATCTACATCACTTATCATCCTAAGCCTCTCCAAGCAATGCCAGGAGTCCCTAATAATGTGTGGTGTATCCAAAAGTGCCTTCTTACAAAACTGGTCCACAAAGGCTGCCATAGGTTCCGTCTTTGACCCCCTTGCCGATACAGTCGGTCTAAATTTTAAATGGTCAGTACCTTTGTGGACCTTCGGAATTCCAAACAGTTTGGGTAGTTTTGGAAATTTCACACTAAGATAATCAAACTCATCCTCATTTATAGCCCCCTGATACATTGCATCAAGTAAATATAAATCAATTTTACTATATGCCCTATTCATTTCATGTCTCGACACCCTACTATAAGTGTCTTCATCACCTAACATCTTCATAATAATCCCACTGTAATCCACTTTGTTCATAATGACCATCCCGCCCCCTTTATCGGGGCACATACATCTATAGTCATTAGTCACAGTTAATTCATACATGACCTTTCTCTCATCAACGGATAAATTATCCTGTGCCTGCTTGTGTTGTGCACATAGTCTCCTAAAGTCACGTTCGACCATTTGTTCAAATACATTTATGTCCACATAAAAGAAAATACACCACTCCACAGCCAGAGGCATAAAACGGAACAAATTTAATGAAGTAGATAAGCACTTTCACACAGAAATACATGCTTCATCAGTTCACAACATAAACCAGTGCACCATACGCTATTTTAATAAAAAAGCCAGTACAATAATCAACATACAACCAATGAGTAGCAGCAAACAATTATGCAATTACATTCAAACTTAAAACAAAGAGGGTAAAACGTCATTCATTGTTTTATTTAAAAAGACCCCATCCTTTTAAAACAGGTTTAATGGAAGTTCTTCCATTAATTAATACCTAGAAACTTTTCAGCTTGCAATCGAATAATCCACCAAAGCTCACATGTTTCTGTGTAATTCTTAAGATCACCCTTCCAAGAAGCCATAGATGAAGCCTAGGCCCTGGTATAGTGGGCCTTGACCCTACCTGGAATAGTTTTGTTATACTGAGTATAACAAAAGGTAATATAGCCTTGGACAGCCTTTGGAATTAGTCTGTTTTGACACAGGTTGTCCTTTCTTCTTATGTTCACAAGAACTGAACAATTGATCTGAAAATTTAAACAATTTAGTTCTGTCAAGATAGTACCTGAGTTGTTTGTGGACATTCTTAAGAGCTCATCCTGCGGTCAGGGATTTGGGAATGTATATAGATGATGACTTGGCCTTTGATCCTCAGGTGTCTACTGTAATAAGCAAATCATTCAATGTATTGCAACTTATAAGTAAGGGTATGGAATCTAGGTCCAAAAAATCATTACTCCATTGTGCTCATCTCTCTCAGGCAAATTGAGTACAATGCTCCCTTCAGTATGTACCTGACCAGGCATATGCAACAACTGAAGAGTCCTCAGAAGTTCCTCACAAAAAAATACATGGTGTAGAAAACATGTTCCACGTTGATCGCCTCAAAGTCTTATCCTTGAACTCATACTCCTACCGATGGATATTGGGACATTATATGCTTGGCCTTCAAAGCAGCTGTTATGGACCTTTTGCTCAGACACAGAACAAATAGCATCAAAAACATCTGGTTTGGAAATCTGAACTTTGTCTGCAACATAAATAAGACATGTTAGAGGGATAGGTATAAATCTCAGAGACTACCCCTTCTCTTGAGCAGGCTTCTCTCATCCATGTGAAGCATAGTTCCTCCCTGCACTTATTCAAGTGCAACTTTAGTCAGCACAACTTGGATCATTAGATGGATAACCATAAATCTACCCCTGGTCTGCCACTTATGTCCCAGTTAGGAAGAGAAAGCTTGTAAATGCACTCATACCTGAATTATACCCCTTATAAGTGAGTGGTATCATAACCTGTCAAATCCAATTAGAAAGCATGACTAGGCTTAAGAAGGATCTCTAAAGTCATTAGCCTAGTAATCACCTATGATCTTCTTTTGACTCTGTCACCACCTGTGTATCCTGTCTGCACACTGCCCAAATTCATCTGCATACACTGCCTCATCTTCATCAGCAGTGCCATACCTCTCCCATCAGTTGGAAATGTTAGCATACACCACTTCCCATAGCCTTCAGTAGAAACTTTCTCTGGTGTCCAACCAAGGCTGTTTCTGATCACAATGGTAATCCCTCTTCACTCACAAGAGTCTGTTATTTAATTACAAATCCAGTCTTTGTGAGTGCATTCACTTGTCTTAATGGCAACTTAATTTCTTGCATAAAAGCTACACTTGCTTTGGCTCTACCTAACCTATTAACACCTTTGTACCTAATATCTAGACTCAGGATGTTAACTACATTTCAGGAATTTAACCTAAAACTGCAGCTTTCCTCCTTTCTCTCTCCAGGGTACCCAGTTGCAAGCAACCAAAGAGAAAGCCACCACCTGTTCCTGTTTCACATGGCAGTCCTTAGTTGGGCAGTTATGCTCTTAAAAAAGAGAAATGCAATCCTTGAAGCAGTGAGGAAGATGTGAAAAGAGGAATGTATATTATGTTTTAGGTTGAATGAATCGTAGGGTTACTCCAGCTGGAGTGGCAATATTCCCCATCTGGGATACCCTTGTGTTTTCCAAACTATGCATGTTAACTCATAGAGCCTGTTCTCCTTGGTATTAAAACGATTCTGTCATGAAACCCCTCCCTTCCTTTTCAGGCTCCAAGCCTTGCATATTACTACACATGCCCCACTGTCCTACTAACATAACATGTGACATCTTAACCCTGCATTAATGTACTTGAACTAGCAGCAAATATAAATATATCAGAAATCACTAGGCACTACAACCCTGTAAGTTTTCTAAAGATAGTTACTTAGTCACTACTTAAGGCCATATTTGAAATGAATACACACCACTCTTAAGGATGATTACTTCACTGCTGTCCAGGTGTCTCTTCAAAGTCATTTCTACCTGGTCAGTCAGATTCTTTTCTATACAGCTAGTAGAAGTTTGAGTTCAGTACCTAATTTTAATATTTAAACAAAACAGTGTAAGAAACTTCTCTGTGTGGAAAATTTTCAGTCCATATATCTCTAGTTAATCACACTATATTAATCAGATCAGACAATAAGTAGATGTAGTGAACTTAAACTCGTCTTAAGTAAAAAAATAACAAAAAATATATAATTTGAAATATTGTACAGAATTACTAAGTATTGAAAAGTAATCCAAGCAAGGCAGGCAGTCTGTTTCCAGTCGAAAATCCTTTATTAAGCACACAGACAAGCGATCCAAGTAAAACAAAAATAACAGAGCAATAGTTTTCTCACAAGCTTTCTAAATATATTTTTTATCAGGCAAGGGAGTGGTTTATTGTGCTGTAAAACAAAGTGTTATTGGTGCACATGTTAAATTCACATCCCCTCCCCCATCAGTGTGACATTCGAGCTGGTCCTGTCCTACTTAGTAGCTGTCATAATAATATAAACCTTATGTACTTTAAATAAAATTTATAATGATGTGGTACATCTTATTTAACCAGATTATTAAGTAGATTACTAAGTCTGTGATTTTATCCAAGACAATATACTACATGGCTGGAAATATATCAACCTTAGTCCATTTGGCAATCAAAAAATATATATAAATATATACATAGACACTTTACATGTAAAAAAATTAGTTAGACAGGGGCACAATACAGGACCACCAGGAGGCTGTCCCCCAACATCTCATTCCCCACCATCCCAATCCCCTCTGGCTATCAGCACTCTGCAGAAGCCTTTGACATCACAGAAAGATCAGGACAGGAACATAAGCCACAAGGGCAACCAGACCCGACAGAGAGTTCTTCAGGATGAATTACAGGACAACCGGGACCACAGACAATCCAGCTACCAGGAGCAGCAGCACCTTCACAGAGACCAGTTTCTTCAGGAAGGCCAATATCGACAGCACAGACATCAACCACCACACCAATACCAAAGCCAGCACCAGTACCAGAACAAGAACGACAACCACTACCAGAACTCCAGAGCTTGTCCCTCTTACCAGGTTGCCCCCTACCACAGCCACAGTGAGGAATACTACTACAACCCACTGAGATTCCAGAAAGCAGAGGAGGAATTTCAGAGGTCTCAGACTCTATCCTCAAACCCCCAGGGAGACAGGAGAACCAAACAGTGGACAGGGTGAGAGAAATACAATACCTGGGTAATCCCGATTGGAACCCCAACTACAATCCAGGTCCCAGGCTCAGACGGAGGAACCAGCCACAATAACAGGGACAATAACAACAATAACAGGTGCCACAATAACAGGTGCTCCAGCTATCTGGAACCACTCTGTTAAAGCACTGACTGAAGATGAAAAAAGTGTGTTGTCCAAAGAAGTTACTTTTGTCCCAAGCTGTAGGAGTGAGGTTGCTCAGGTACTGATAGACCTTAAAATGTTCATGAGGAAGCTCAACTTAAGGGTACAGTTTCATGGCAAAATGAATGACATTGAAAATAAGCCTATTGATGAAACTATAAAAAGGCCTAGCAGCTATTGTCCACCACTACATCAAACCTTAGCTGTTTTCGAAGTGAAATATGAGATGGATATCAGGAAACTCCTTAAAAAGCCTCCTAAGAAAAAACTTTATAACTTAACACAGGGAGAAAGAAAAGCATTGATTGAGCTAGGCAATGATACATCCAGGTAAGTAATGAAGGCAGAGAAGGGAGGAGGTATACTTGTGACTGATACCACTAGCTACAACCAAAAGATAGAGAACATGCTGGAGGATGACAGATTTTGAGTTATTTACCATGGATGACATAAAAAGAGCATACAATTTATGGAACACTAATCTCACCACATTATGGGAAGAAAAACTTATTACTGAAAATCTTTATAATTATTTATGGAGCCCATGCCCATGTTTACCTTACTTTTTTGAAATACCAAAGCCACACAAGAACAGAGAAGACCCACCTTATAGACCGGTGGTAGCAAGTGAAGGTTCCCTTACTGAAACTACAGCCATTTACCTTGATTACTTGCTGAAACCTTTAGCAGAAAAGAATAAGTCATACATAAGAGATTCAGTGGATTTTTTGAGGAAAATAAAAAACATTACAGTAGAAGGTGACAGTATTTTATTATTTTAGATTTAGTATTTTATTTATTGATGTGGAATCCTTGTACATAGTGCTCCTTCACAGTTACTGTATAACAGCAGCTATGGAGTCTTTTAAGAAACATAATCAAGGTACACAAGCACAACTGCAAAAGTTGAGCAAGCTCATTAATCTTGTACTGGACTTCAGTTTCTTTACTTTCAATGGCAAACACTACAAACAAAAAACTGGTGTAGCAATAGGGGCTGCCATGACTCCCAGCATTACTAACATAGCCCTGGGCAAGTGGGAAGAGGACTTTGTGTTAAATAACACAGACTACATGCAGCATATCACATGCTATTTACATTTTATTGATGACATCTTTATTGTGTGGGAAGGTGACACCTTGCAGCTTGGAGATTTTATCACTTACCTCAATCAAACAACCCCCTTCCTGAAGTTTACCTCTTCCCATAGCTATACTTCAACCACTTTCTTGGATATGCAGATTTCCAAGGACACCAACAATAACAAAATCACCACTGATCTATTCAGAAAACCAAGGGTTAACTTTTTACTCCACATAAAAGTCTACATCCTGCAAAAAAACAAGTATAATGTAGTGAAGTCCCGGGGCTATAGATTAGCTAGAATTACCACAGAGATGGAACCATTTTTGAGAAACCTGAACAATTTAGAGAATGATTTTCTAGTGAGAGTCTATGAAAGTCAGATGTTAAGAAACATCCTGGAAGCCATTATAGAGCTGAAAAGGACAGAAGCACCTTCATTCAACCTCCCCAGTAGGAAAATGTTACGAAATTCCACAGAGAATAACAAATGCAAAAACAGCTGCATCCTGACATACACTTTGGATTATCACAGTATCAAAAATGTTACTGAAGAAAACTGGGCCATGTCACAGGAACCCCTTTTCTGATTAACATCTTAGGTGAAGCCCCATCCTTTCTTTATAGGAAGGCCAGGAACATTAGAAGTTTTGTTGAATTTAAACCTAGACCATATGAAAGAAACACTAAAAGATGTGAAGCTAATTGTACATTTTGTATATTTATACAGCAAGGTGATGGTTTTTAGTGCCCTTATTTAAAGAAAATTATTAAGACCAATGCAGTGGGTGACTGTAACACTAGAAAAGTAATTTACAAGGCACAGTGCAATGAATGTGATGCATTCTATGTGGGCAAGACTGTAAATAAACTTAAGCATAGGATTTTATGTCATCTTTCAGAAATCCACTCTGGATGTAAAAATAATGCACTAGCCAAACACCTTTCTCTTCATAAAAGACACACAGGTTTTAAGTTCCAGATCCTGGATCGCATAGACACCGGTGATCTTGAAGGAGACATCCCGAATTTTCTGGAGAAACATGAACTTATGTGGCAATTAAAGCTGAACTCTTTTAGGAAGCCTGGACTAAACTACTACTGTTCAATTAAAAGTGTACTGGGACTTAGAAAATTGCCACATTGTTTACATGACTAATTTTATTGTATTTTATTCTACCAGTTGGTTTTAAATACCATGTTAAATCAGTTTTAATTTAAGTGAATATTTTGTTTCCATCATCATACATTTTTTTCTTATTATTTTTTTCTTTTTCTTGTTCTTTTTTCCATGTTATTCAAAATGATGTGTAATAACGATACTAACTAATTATACAATAATATTTTTATAGATAGTTTTTAGGGTTCTTGTACACAGACCTGAAGAAGTCTAGAAGGATGAAAGTGATCTTTGTTAACAAAAAGTTATGAAAATAGAGTATGATTTTTTACAATTCATTTTTTACATGCAAAGTATATATGTATATATTTATATATATTTTTTGATTGCCAAATGGACTAAGGTTGATATATTTCCAGCCATGTAATATATTGTCTTGGATAAAGTCACAGACTTAATAATCCACTTAATAATCTGGTTAAATGAGAGGTACCACATCATTATAAATTTTATTTAAAGTACATAAGGGTTATATTATTATGACAGCTACTATGTAGGGCAGAACCAGCTTGAATGTCACACTGATGGGGAAAGGGATGTGAATTTAACATGTGTACCAATAACACTTTGTTTTGCAGCACAATAAACCACTCCCTTGCCTGATTAAAAAGTATATATATATATATATTTAGAAAGCTTGTAAGGAAACTATTGCTCTGTTATTTTTGTTTTTACTTGGATCACTTGTTTGTTTACTTAATAAAAGATTTTTGTTTGGAAACAGACTGCCTGCCTTGCTTGGATTACTTCCGAATACTTAGTAATTTTGTACAATATTTCTAATTATATTTTTAAAAAATTTTTTTTTTTTTTTACTTGAGACGAGTTTAAGTTCGCTACATCTACTACTGCTTTCTGATCTGATTAATATACAGTGATTAACTAGAGATATATGGACTGAAAATCCTCCATACAGAGGAGTTTCTTACGCTGTTTTGTTTTTGGACCTACTATACTTGTTTAGTGGGTTGTTTGAGACTTTCGGGATACCACAGACATTACTTGTTTTTTAATTTTAATATTTAAAATCTAAAACTGGAACTACTAGGAAAATTCATGGCTCAGCAAATAGTTAATTATATAACCTCAGACTTTCAGCTGCAGAGTACCTGCAATGAACTGCTACACTCCATGTGGATAAAGGTTAGCTTCCTCAACTCTGAGAGGCAGCAACCACAGACAGGATAACTACAGTACCTGTCTATATTTTCACAGGGAAGTCCTGAGTTGGGAAGTTGTTTTTTTTTTTCTTTTTAAAAAAAAAAAAAAAAAAACAGAGAGAGAGAAATGCAATCCTTGAAACAGTGAGAAGGTGAGGAGGATGTAAAAAGAGAAATATATAATAGTCAGAGTATTAATATATAATAATTACATGGCTGTGAGTATTTTGGAGTATTCCCCTTACTTACAGGTACAGAGTTAAAGAAGCACAGGTGAAGGCACATAGCTGTCCCATCAAAAACATTGGTAATGGCATTACAGTCCATTTTTTTTTGAATGACAGCATTTCATTTTAGATTGTACTTTATTTCACCTACTCGTAGTTGCAGTTTCAGGGTTCACACTTCCAAAAAGAATCTAAAATATGTATTTTCAATTAACTGAGAGTATACCTTGTCCTACAAATCTCACATTTAAGTAAGAAATGTCCCACTTTGGGCAAATGAAAAGTGGTATCCTTATCTACAAAGCTGCAGGGATTCTCAGTCATTAGGCTAGTCTTCTCTTAAAACATTTTTCTATGCATAGACACACCAGGCAGTCAGCTTAGGGAGAGTCAGAGACTTCAGAGTGTTCGGCAGCTTGCCACCACTGTCTTGTAATTACCTGCACTGATCCATCTTTACTTTTATTATGCATATCCCCGCTCACCTAAACGCTGACCTGACATTTTCTTCTAAAGATGTCATTCCTTACTCAGCTGCCTCTTCTCTAGTCACTAATTTACTGTTCCTTGCTGCATGCTCTTTTTCCAGCTTATCTAGTTTCATTTGGACAGCTGTACAACTTTATAACTGCTGGTACTTCTTCCTTATTTATCTTTGTGCTCTCTACTACTCATCCTCCACATGCATTTGTTTTTTTCCATTAAAGGGTCTTTCTCATATATTCCCACCATTCGCTATTTTTAATTTTTATTTTCACTTTCTATGACTTTTTCATAACCGCAGCCTTCTCCTTTTCCCTAAGGCCATAGCATGGTGGAATCTCATTACCAGTATAAAAACTCATTCTAGGAGTCCTTGCCCCTAACTTGTCTCTCCAGTCAATGCCCTACCTGCAAGCACTGACAAAACACCTGGAAGTATACAAAGATCCTTCACTAAGAAGACTGAAGGTCTTGGCTGCCTGTGCATTTGAACAGACTAAAGGACCTGACATTTTTCTGAGTGTCATACCAGTTACTGAGGAAAATCTTTTCCTTGTTTTTCATGCCAAATAAAGACTATCTTCCTGTTTGGCATTCAGTTTGGAGTGGACTGGCCAGATGAAGAAAGTAGACAGGAGTATAAGGAGATGAGGTGCATGGCAGAGAGAGGTGGCGAAGGCTAATGATAAGGCATATGAAGAGTTGTATGAAAGGTTGGGCACTAAGGAGGGAGAAAAGGACCTGTTCCAATTGGCTAGACAGAGGGACTGAGCTAGGAAAGATGTGCAGCAGGTAAAGGTGATAAAGGATAATGAGGGAAACTTACTCACAAGCAAGGAGAGTGTGTTGAGCAGATGGAAAGATTACTTTGAGGGGTTGATGAATGAAGAGAATGAGAGGGAGAGAAGGTTGGATGATTTGGGGATAGTGAATCATGAAGTGAAATGGATTAGCAAGGAGGAAGTAAGGATAGCTATGAAGAGGATGAAGAATGGAAAGGCTGTTGGTCCAGATGACATACCTGTGGAAGGGAGGTGTTTAGGTGAAATTGCAGTGAAGTTTCTAACCAGATTGTTTAATGAAATCTTGGAAAGTGAGAGGGTGCCTGAGGAATGGAGAAAAAGTGTTTTGGTACCCATTTTTAAGAATAAGGGAGATGTACAGAGCTGTAGTAACTGCAGAGGGATTAAATTGGTCAGTCACAGCATGAAGTTATGGGAAAGAGTAGTGGAAGCTAGGTTAAGAAGGGACGTGATGATTAGTGATCAGCAGTATGGTTTCATGCCGGGAAAGAGCACTACAGATGTGATGTTTGCTCTGAGAGTGTTGATGGAGAAGTACAGAGAAGGTCAGAAGGAGTTGCATTGCGTCTTTGTGGATTTAGAGAAAGCATATGACAGGGTGCCTAGAGAGGAGTTGTGGTATTGTATGAGGAAGTCGGAAGTGGCAGAGAAGTATGTAGGACTGGTACAGGATATGTACGAGGGTAGTGTGAGAGCAGTGAGGTCTGTGGTGGGAGTGATAGATGCGTTTAAGGTGGAGGTGGGATTACATCAAGGATCAGCTCTGAGCCCTTTCTTATTTGCAATGGTGATGGACAGGTTGATAGACGAAATCAGGCAGGACTCCCCGTGGATTATGATGTTTGCAGATGACATTGTGATCTGTAGTGAGAGTAGGGAACAGGTGGAGGAGACCCTGGAGATGTGGAGATATGCTCTAGAGAGAAGAGGAATGAAGATCAGCAGGACTAAGACAGAATATATGTGTGTGAATGAGAGGGAGGATAGAGGAATGGTGAGGATGCAGGGAGTAGAGGTGGCGAAGGTGGATGAGTTTAAATACTTGGGATCATTAGTTCAGAGTAATGGTGAGTGTGGCAGAGAGGTGAAGAAGAGAGTACAGGCAGGATGGAGTGGGTGGAGAAGTGTGTCTGGAGTGATTTGTGACAGATGAGTACCTGTAAGAGTGAAAGGGAAGGTCTACAAGATGGTAGTGAGACCAGCTATGTTATATGGGTTGTAGACAGTGGCATTGACAAAAAGGCAGGAGGTTGGGCTGGATGTGGCAGAGTTAAAGATGTTAATATTTGCACTAGGTGTGATGATGGTGGACAGGATTAGGAATAAGTGTATTAGAGAGTCATCCCAGGTTGGAAGGTTTGGAGACAAATCCAGAGAGGCAAGATTACATTGGTTTGGACATGTGCTGAGGAAGGATGCAGAGGATATTCGGATAAAGATGCTAAGGATGAAGCTACCAGGTAACAGGAAAAGAGGAAGGCCTAAGATAAGGTTTATGGATGTGGTGAGAGAGGACATGCAGGTGGTTGGTGTGAAAGAGCAAGATGCAGCGGACAGGAAGAAATGGAAACAGATGATCTGCTGTGGCGACCCTTAACAGGAATAGCCGAAAGAAGATGATGATGACATTCAGTAGTAAAGACAGGTGAAGATTTTTTCATTTCTTTTTCTGTTTTTTAGTTCATTTTAAAATACTGTATCTGCTTTAGTTAAAGTCTTTAAGCCAATATTACTAATTGCAGTAAATAATTGCACTTCATTTTCACATTTAAGTGGTCTAAGTGTTGCTATTAAACCCTAGTTTCTTTCTTATGTGGTCAGTGATGCCCAGGCTAGTTTGGTTTAAAGCAGTTCTAGACCAGTCAGCTATGGAGATTTATGTCCATGAATGTTCCCATTTTTCCAAATGTAGTTGTGTATCTGTTGCTGCCCCCCCCCCCCCCCATGATAAGCTGACAACATAATTCTTTCCCTCTCCTTGTTTATTGGTTGTTATAAATATGAATATACATATCATTTTGTGAAGTCTCTCCACTTAAGCTATTTTAATACATTTGCCTTCCCATTTTATTCCTAACAAAAGGGTAAAAGGTCACAGAGCTAACAATTAAGTAAAAAACTCCAAGAAAGACCATACTAAGCTAGAATCTTCAGTGTATAATACCTTAAATGCTTAAATAATGAAGTCATGGGCTTTCAAAAATCATGTAATTGAAACATTGGTATGTTTTTAAGGGGTCATTTGCATATATATCCCCTGTGGCTCCAATACACAAGGTTTAAGTTATTACACAGTGTGACGCCCATGCCCTGGCCCAGTAATCATGAAGCCTCAATCCTCACCAGTAACACAGTGAGGGGCGTCCACAATGGGAAGGATAACAAATACACAGTAAAGTACAATTTCCCTTAAGAGCACACAGAGATCACAGTCAGTCTGGGGCTGGTTTCTCCCTTTCTCTCCAGATCCCCAATAAGACTCCCCACTGACACAGCTATAGGGTCAAGATCTCAGCCTAGTGGTCAAGCTAAAACCTCCAGCACCCTCTCTGTTCAACCATTGCTTTGTGTCCCTGCCCAAGTAGCTGACACACTTTGAGATAAGAGTTATATACAACCACACAGACACTCCTGGGGAAGGCTGACATCTCCAGCTATGCCCCTTCCTGCCAGTCTATAAGGTAGTACCAGCTGACACCAACCACTAATGTCCGCTACTAAAAAGGCCCTTACCAAAGGGTGTCCAATTATTACTGTGCAATATTATTATCCAAATGGTAAATGTAACTGAGCAGCAAGACTACTGACTTGTCTTTGTACAGTATAACTATATACATGCAATGTACTCTAGAGCTTAAATTATCTCTACACGAAACAGCCACAGTTGAAAGGTTTAAAAATATTTAATAAATAATAAAAACCATAAGATAATACATCTTACTACACAGTGCTAGTCAGGAGTTTAGAGATCACAGGAAAATGCTTAAAATAATACGGTAGAATAGTTCTGACATCAATACAGAAAACAGCTAGACTAAACTTACTATTTTCTATCTATATTCAAGAGCAATCACACTTCTAAATAAACTTACATATAGAGCAAAACAGAGTACTGGTGAGTTGTTGTCAGCTTTAGACAAAATCCAAAATGCTCTTTCTCTGTCTCTGAGAAAGTCCTTTAAATTGATAATACATCCTGCTGACTCATTTTAGATTACATCATTCTTAACAATTCTGTAGTTTCCCAGGCTAACAGAAACTCTACATTTGCATTTCTTAGTAAGCTTGCACTTGGTCAGGAAACCACAGCAATTAAAGACATTATATATGTAAAATCTAGTAATTAACTCTCGTCTCAAAACAATAGAAATAATCTGCTGGTTCAGACACCACGACTCCGAGCCATGAGATCAGTCATAAAATGCTTATCAGCTTTCTTACAGCAGAGTGCACTGTTGGTACATTTTTGCAGTTCCAAAACAGTCTTCTCACATTTAAGAGAAGAAGCCTAAGGCTTTTATTAATATTTACAAAGACATAGAATTATCTACAAAATTCTATCTAGCTAGGCTGGCAGCCTTCACATATCTTCACACCCCCCCCCCTGAGAACTCAAGCTAGTTTTTCAAGTATCCCTTGAGAAACATTGCTTGAGAGGGTTAGGTCTATCTGAGTATACCTTACCCCATTCCCTGTCTTGAGAGCCCATCTGCATTGGCATTGCTTCTCCCACTGCAGTGCTGCCCTGACATATCATATGCTTGCAACCCTAGGCTCCATCTTATCAACTTGCCATTTTGCTGGCTGGCTGGCTCTGTGTAATCATGTTAGGGAAATGTGATCTGTCACTACAGTGAAATTTCTTCCATACAGATAAGGCTGAAGTTTCTGCAGTGCCCACACTATGGCTAGACATTCCTTTTCTACAGCTGCATAGCATTCCTCTCTGGGTTGGAGCCTATGACTGAGATAAACCACTGGCTGCTCTTCTCCCACTGAGGAAATCTGGCTAAGTGCAGCCCCCACCCCATGGTTTGACGCATCCAGCTGCACAACACGTTATTTGCTGTAATCTGGACTGGCTAACACCAGGAGTCCCCCCAAAGCTTCTTTAAGCTTCTGGAATGCCTGCTCACATGCTGTGGTCCACATTACCTTATCTGGCCTGTTTTGCCTTGCCAGGTCTGTGAGGGGAACAGCTATGGTACTATAACTGGGGAAGGACTTTCTGTAGTACCCTGCTGTCCCTAAGAATGCCCTCACCTCCTTTTTGTTAACAGGTGCAGGCCATGCCTGAATGGCTTCCACTTTGGCAAGTTCTGGCCTGATCTTACCACTCCCCACTCTATGTCCCAGGTAGGAAACCTCTGCCATACCCACCTGACACTTTCTCAGCTTAATGGTCAACCCTGCCCTCTGTAGTCTGCCCAGCACCTCCCTGACATGCTGAAGGTGCTCTTGCCAGTAATGGCTGTAGATGGCAATATGATCTAGGTAAGCAAGGGCAAACCTTCCTGCTCCTGCTAGCATATGATCTACCTGCCTCTGGAAAGTCACTGGGGCACTTTTCATCCCAAAGGGCATCTTTGTGAACTCATACAAGCCAAAAGAAGTCACAAAGGCTGACCTCTCCCTAGCACTGGGAGTCAAGGGCACCTGCCAGTAACCCTTGGTAAGATTAATGGTGGTAAGATACTTAGCCCCACCCAGCTGCTCTGGGGCCTCATCTGTCCTAGGCATGGGGTAAGCATCTGACTCTGTGTGACTATTTAATTTCCTGTAGTCCACACAGAACCTGGTGCTGCCACCCTTCATTGGTACCAGCACCACTGGGAAGGCCCAGGGACTGTTGGATTCTTGAATTACCCCTAGTTCCAACATCTCCTGTATCTCCTCCCTCAGAGTCTGTTTAACTCTCTCCAGCACCCTATAAGGGGCCTGCCTAATAGGCCTTTGGGGTCCTGTATACACCTGGTGCTGCACCAGGTGGGTGCACCCTGGTTTCCCAGTGAACATGTCCCCAAACTCCTGTAATGCTGCTTGAATTTCTCAAACCTGGGTAGAAGATAGCTGCTGGGACATTGCTACCCCTTCTGCTGAGGTGTCAGTCCGAGCCTCACAGAGGAGATCAGTCACCAGATCTCCATCAGACTCCTTCTGCAATCCACTGCAAATACTCAGCACAAGGGCCTCCCTATCATGGTAAGGTTTCATCATGTTAACAAGGTACAATTTGTGCCCCTGCCTCCTGCCTAGCAGTTCTACCATGTAGTTAACATCACTTACCTTTCTTACCACCTTGTAGGGTGTCCCCTAAGCTGCTTGCAGCTTGTTGTGTCTGACAGGAATGAGAACCATTACCTCCTGCCCTACAGCATACTCTCTAGCTCGAGCATTCCTGCCATACCATACCTTTTTCTGTTGTTGGGCTTCTGCCTGGTTCTCCTGGGCCAAGCCCATGAGTTCACTGAGCCTTGTCCTGAGGTTTAGGACATATGCCACAACAGACTCCTTGTGAGATTCACACTCACCCTTCCACTCATCACAAACGAAATCTAAAGATCCCCTCAACCTATGCCCATATAGAAACTCAAGGGTGAAAAACCTGGGGATTCCTGGGGAACCTCTCTGTAAGCAAACAACAGATGTGGCAAATATTTGTCCCACTCCCTCTTAAACTGGTCTGCAAATGCCTGTAACATGGAATTGATTGTAGAGTTTAACCTCTCAACAAGACCATTAGTCTGGGAATGGTAGGGGGTGGTCTTTAGGTACTTCACCCACAGTACTTCCACAGACAAGCCAGCAGGTCTGACATGAAATTGGCACCTCTGTCAGTCAATATTTCTTTTGGGAAACCTACCCTGCTGAAAATCTCTAAAAAGGCATTTGCCACCTTTTCTGCCTCAATGGAGGACAAAGCCACTGCTTCAGGGTATCTGGTAGCATAATCTACTACCACTAGGATATACATTTTCCCCGGTGGAACTTGGGATACTCAGAGGCCCCACAATATCCACAGCTACCCTCTGAAATGGGTCCTCAATCACAGGAAAAGGCATCAAAGGTGCTCTCACCTTGTCTCCTGCCTTGCCTACCTTTTGGCACTGCTCACAGGTCATGCAGTATCCTGTTACATCTTTGGAAATTCCAGGCCAGTAGAAGATCTGCATAATACATCTCTTTGTACATTTTATGCCCATATGACCTGTAAAGGGAATATCATGGGCTATGGCTAGAAGTGCCAGACAGTAGGCTCTAGACACTACCAACTGTTTTATTCTCTCCTTCTAGCCCTCCCTCAGGGGTCCACTCTTTGTAGAGTAACCCTTTGTCCCAGTATACAGTTTCCCCCTTCCCTTGAGCATCAGGTACCTCACTAGCTACCTGCCTCAGGCCTTGTAATGTAGGGTCTGAGAGCTGAGCCTGTCTCAGGTCTCTCTTTGTAACCCTTCCCAGGTCCCCTTCCATAGGATGTTTGGCATCCTCTGACAGTGGTGCCTCACTGTCAGCCTGGGTACTACTACTCACGTCTACCTTTGCAGTCACTTTGTCCACGGGAACATCAGTACTCACAAGCAGCTGTGGCTCACCTTCAGTCTCACTGACATACAACATAGTTTCCTCCCTGAAGTAACCACCTCACCAGTCCTGGCTGCAAGTATGTGGTCTGTCTGGGTCTCCCCCAGGCTACCAGACCCACATGCTTGTCTCGAAGCCTGACTGTCTGTAACTGCATTAACACACAGCACTGCCTCATCAAAATCCTTCCCTATCAGGACATCTGCAGGATGGTAGTTCGGCACCCCTGTTGTCTCAATACAACCTACTATTGGCATTTTGTCTTTCCTGCTTACTGGCTCTCTCACTTTTTGTTCCCCACCTTACCTCCATGGACATCTATATGCCACATGGCCCCACTGGTTGCATTCAAAACATTTAACCCTAGGTCCTGAATGTGTACCTGGACTAGTGGCGTCCCCTGCTACTGGCAGATTCTTTTGGGGCAGTCTGGGCTGCCCACCATGGGTTTCTTTAGACCCATGAGCAGTACTGGGAGTCCATTTACTGTGCAGGGATGCCCTGCTTGCTAGGTATAGGTCTCCCTTCTTCCCCAACTCATCTGAAGTAGCAGCTAACCAGATCCTCATGTCTTCAGGCAAATTGCTAAGGGCTTGTTCCCTCACTAAACGGTCTGCTAGCCCTTCAAAAGTGGTGACCTGACATCCACTCATCCACCTATGAAAATAAGTGCTCAGTTCAGCAACATATTCACACATGCTTTCATCTCCCTTGCATCTATGCTCACGAAACTTTTTCCTATAAGTTTTAGGTGTTAGCTTAAAAAATTCCAGCAAACAATTCTTTACAGCATTATAGTTAAAACAGTCAACCTCAGACATTTTGGACAAAATAGTTACAGCTTTACCATGGAGTAAGGGGGTCAGGAACCGTACCCAGAGCCTTTGGTCAACATCATACTGTTTACATACCCTGTCAAACATATGAATGAAACTATCAAAAGTATCCCCCTCTGTAAACTGCGGAAAAAAATTACTGACCTTTGTGCTTCTGCGGTCCAGTTACTCCCTTCCCCATTATCTCCATGACTCTGGGAAAGAGTCAGCATCTCCTTTTCATGCTACCTCTCCTTTTCCTCAACTTCCAGGCATAACAGTTTCTCATTCTTCTCAGCCTAGATACATCTCAGTCTCTCTGCTGCTTCCCCATTACCTCCATGACTCTGGGAAAGAGTCAGCATCTCCTTTTCCTCAGCTTCCAGGCATAGCAGTTTCTCATTCTTCTCAGTCTAGAGATATCTCTGTCTCTCTGCTGCTTTTGTTTCCAAATGTCTGACCTCCAACTCAAGTCTCTTTAGCTCCAGATGGATTTTTAAGTCCTCTGTAGAAAGGTTGAGCTGTCCATTCTCTGAGTCTTGTACATCTCCATGGCCAGCCTGATCTCCCTCCTGATTGCTATTTTCTGATGCAGCTGTGATCAAAGCTGCAATAATGTCTGCCTTAGTCAGGTTTCCATGCACCAGTCCCTTAGCCTGGCACATCTCAGCCAACTAGCTCCTTGTCAGCTTGTCATACTCCTCTGCTGACATGCTTGCCTGCTCTCCCTGACTAACTAAGCTAACAAAAAAAAAACAATTGTGATCTGAACAATGAATATTGACTGCATGGCTGATTTAGAGTACAAAAACACCTTCAGTGATCACTGACACAAGCTGCAGGAATTCACTATCCATACCACTACAAGCCAATTGCCAACCAATTAATATGTGGTGTGGATATCTCACCACTGTCAACCAATATGTGATGCCCGTGCCTTGGCCCAGTAATCAAGGAGCCTTAGTCCTCACCACTAACACCAGTGAGGGGCATCCACACTGGGAAGGATAACAAAAACACACACAGTAAAGTACAGTTTCCCTTAAGAGCACACAAAGACCACAGTCAGTCTGGGGCTGGTTTCTCCCTTTCTCTCCAGATCCCCAATAAGACTCCCCACTGGAACAGCTATAGGGTCCAGATCTCAGCCTAATGATCAAGCTAATACCTTCAGCACCCTCTCTGTCCAAACAGTGCTTTGTGTCCCTGCCCAAGTAGCTGTCACACACATACACTTTGAGATGAGTTATATACAACCACACAGACACTCCTGGGGAAGGCTGGCACAGGTTATCCAGCTATGCCCCTTTCAGCCAGTCTATAAGGTAGTACCAGCTGCCACCAACCACTAATATCAGCTACTAAAAAGGCCCTTACCAAAGGGTGTCCAATTATTACTGTGAAATATTATTATCCAAATGGTAAGTGTGACCGAGCAGCAAGATTCTTGGAGTGGCTTTGTACAGTATCACTATATACATGCAATGTACTCTAGAGCTTAAATTATCTCTACACAAAACAGCCACAGTTAAAATGTTTAAAAATATTTAATAATAAATAATAAAAAAACACAAGACAACACTTTTACTACACAGTGCTAGTCTAAGAGTTCAGAGTTTACAGGAAATGCTTAAAATAATACAGTAGAATAGTTCTGACATCAATACAGAAAACAGCTAGACTAAACTTACTATTTTCTATTTATATCTAAGAGCAATCACAGTTCTAAATAAACATACATATTAGAGCAAAGCAGTGTACTGGTGAGTTGTTGTCAACTTTAGACAAAATCCAAAATGCTCTCGCTCTGTCTCTGAGAAAGTCCTTTAAATCGATAATACAGCCTGCTGACTCATTTTAGATTTATTTATTTTATTTATTTATTTTATTTTACATTTGTTAACTGGGAGGGACTGACTGGACACAGGTCCATTTTCAGTGGAGGCCCGGGGAGAAAAGCTCCATGTTACACTATTAGCATTTATACAGTTCTAAGCAAGTCTTAAGAACAAATTTAGGTGTTACATTATTTAAAGTAGTACAAAAATGAAAATTTACACAGTATATGATGCATCTGTTAGAAGTGAAAATTAGTAGAAAATTAACAAGATTTTTTTTTATATTCTCATTCACAATACATCTATATATTAACATTTATAGAGACATATATATATATATATCTATATATATATATATATATATATATATATATATATATATATATATGCCCACATGCACACATCAAGAATATAGGTATTGAAGTAAGACCAAGATGAAAATATGAAGTTCTCTGATAAGGTTTATACCTTTCTCAGATACAGATTATAGCCTATATCAGGTACAGATTGCAATAGTGTAGTGAACAGGTGATAGTATGTTTTAACCTATTGTACTGATGCTGAGTTTGGATGAATAAGGAAGGATATTAGCAGGGCTATGTAAGGAAAATGGTAGAGAGTAGCAGAATCCTTGCAACTGTGCATAGTTATTGTTTACCCTGGGAAGTAGCAAGAGCAGAGCCAATTGTTTGAGTAATGGTATTTCAGGAGGTGTTTGAATTGGGTACTAGAAGAAGTGGTAGTTATATGGTTTGGGAGTGAGTTCCAATTTTGGGCTATTGTGCAGGCAAAGAGAGATTTTCCTGCTTCATTTTTATGTCTAATTACATGAATGAGGTCTTGGCTGCTTGATCTTAGGGCTCTAGAGGAGTTGTGGGGCTGAATTAGTAGCTGGAGTGCCGGTGTTTTCTCAGGGTAGTAGTAAAGTTTATGTGCTACTGTGGCTTGTTGAAGACATAGTAGCTGAGGAAGCTCCAGCCACTTGAGTTGCACTAGGGAATGACAATGATGGGACCTATTTGTGGAGTCTGTAGCAAACTTGGCAATCTTGTTGTAACACGATTCCATTTTGCGAAGTTCAGTAAGGTGAAGATTAGTTAGGATAGGGAGGCATAAAGAAGGATGGAGAGGAGGTGGGTTCTAGCAATAGTAGCTTTGGTCTGTTTAGTCATGAACTTTTTATTTCTATAGAGGAGTCCTAATTTTCTGTTCACCTTTTTGATGGTTTGTGCTATGTGGATATCAAATTTCAGGTGATTATCAATCTCTACTCCTAGTAGTTTTGTGTTCTTGGTTGGTGTGATTTGAATATTATTTTTGGAGTTTATGATGAGGCTATAGTTTAAGTTAGATGATCTGCCAGGGGTAAATAGGATTAGTTTTGTTTTCTTGGGATTGAGAAGTAGTTGTATGTTAGAAAACCATCACTCTTAACAATTCTCTGGTTTCCTAGGCTAACAGAAACTCTACATTTACATTTCTTAGTAAGCTTGCACCTGGTCAGGAAACCACAGCAGTTAAAGACATTACACATGTAAAATCTAGCAATTAACTCTGGTCTCAAAACAATACAAATAATCTGCTGGTTCAGACACCATGGCTCCGAGCCCTGAGATAAGTCATAAAATGCTTGACTAATCAGCTTTCTTACAGCAGCATGCACAGTTGTTACATTTTTGCAGTTCAGCATCCAATACAGTCTTCTCACATTTAAGAGAACAACCCTATGGCTTTTGTTAATATTTACAAAGACAGAATTATCCTCAAAATTCTATCTAGCTAGGCTGGCAGCCTTCACATATCTTCACGCATACAGTAAAGATGCTATCTTACTTGGGTCTTTCTTGGAGTTTATCCCCAATTGTATTCCTTTGGGCAAGAATACAGAGTACAATGCATGCTAATATATGTTACTCTTTTAAATTTGGTGTCTTTTGCGTTGCCTGCCCTTACTGTAAATGTATCTTTGGTATTTCCTCCCAGCCTCCTTTTATCTGCTCATACTAGTGAGCAGTGAGTGATCAAACTGGGACAATACTCCCCCTATGACTGCATTTTCTGTATTCATCTAAATACCTAAACACTGGTCAAGATTAAAGGCTAGCCTGATTGTTTCACGTCTAATGCCTGTCTTTTAGAACAAGGTCTCATGAGACAGTGCACAAAACTGCCTTATTTTCACAGATATTAAACTTATACTTAACATTAATACTTCCATCTGTGAGAGGTGTAAATACCTAATTAATCTGGAAGCTTCCCTCTCACCTATAAACTTTCCCTGTGAGCGTCATACACCTCTACCATGATGCTTCTCTAACTGCACCAAAATGTTTTATGCTGAAGCTTTAACTTGATCATATCCAGAGCCTCCTAGAAATAAGAAGATTAAGTCTCAGCAAAAATCTGGCCATTCACCCTCTTCATGTATATCTACCATGAAGAGTCACCATGAGCATAAACAGTCCAAATCTACCACTGTGAACCACAGCAGCAAAAAATGTTTTAGTGATAGGTGACCCTGTTGTCAGGTACACTGACTTGTCACATGCTAGGATGGACAAGGAGTGAGTTACAATGAATTGTCTTTCAGTCACCAAGATCTCTCATATTACAAGAACCATAAGGACGCTAATGTTTCACAAATAGAACTATGATATGGTGATGGTACATGTAAGAAAGAACAACTTGAGACAAGAATCCTTGAAGGATAGCAAAGAGATATGTCAATTTTTCTGTAAATATTGCAAATGCAGGTAAGCCACGAGTCCTAGGCAGAATCCTTTCTTCACAGTGAATGGTGCCTAGATACAAAGAAAATATAATTGGCTTAAATAATTGGTTAAATATTTGGTGTCATTCCAAGGGGATCAAGAATGTGCCAGCATATGACAGGATGCTCACAAGACCAGCTTACTTCACTAAGGATGACCTGCATCTCTTGTTTCAATGACTTTACTTACTTGGTGAAGCTTTTGCTGCTCCCTATGTGTTTTTCAGGCAGAATCCATTTGATAGATATTCCAGTATAACTAACATATCATTCCCCAAATCAGATCACATTAGGTTGGCTCTCCAAAATGCCAGATGTCTAAACAATAAACTGCCTGATCCTGAAGACAGCCTTTCACCTGGAAGGCATCCATGTCTGTGTAGCTGTGGAAACTTGGTGTATATGTAAAGAGAGAACTGCCTCTTGTGGTGGAGTTTCTATGTTTGTCAAGGAACATATCACTTTTAGGCAGATCCTTTGGGGCTCACAAAAGGACCTCATTGAACTACAGATCACACTAGGTAAAATTAGTTATCAGTTAAAAGCTTACAGCAGAAAACTAAGAAAAAGCCGGAAAATAAAATAAAACCAAACAAGTTTAATACATATAGACATTAAACAGTAAGCGCTTTCGTGTCTCAATCCAAGACTTCATCAGACTGAATAATGCAATCTTAAATAAGAGAGAAAGTCACATGACATAAAACATTTGATGACTTAATGCTTTAACCTCTTCCTTCTCAGAAAGGCAACAAAATCCTCACAGTTGTTCAAACCTGGTGGAAAAAAACATGCATTTAGTCCCAGTTGCCACAAATATTTAGACCATCCAAGTTCATCTTCAGCATTAAACGTTCTATTTTACCCTTTCACATCATCCAAAAATAAAAACTTGAAATCTACTTTACAATTACTAAATTTATAATGCTTGCCAAGTGCATTTTTCTCATCCCCTACCAACACTGCATGTCTATGTTCGTACATTCTCTTATACAATTCTATAGTGGTGTGCCCCACATAAAAGAATTTCCAGGGCAAGCATACGACCAAATACACCACTCTCAGCTACAACTGCCACTCCTTCCAGTGGAGATTGGCAGCCCTTTCTCTGTACTCGGAATCATGAATGATCCAACCCTATTTGTCCTCCTTTGCAGAATTAATGGTACAACAAATACTTGGATAAAGGAAATAAACCTTCATCAGCAGATGGATAATACATGTTGTCATGATATATTCATAACCCAACATATCCCTCACCTTCTGAACAAACTTCCACTACATATTAAGCAGATTAGCTTCATTGCTACCCTCAAGATAAATCTAGACAATTGAATGAGCACTCTCAAACTCTCCCCCAGTTTGTCTTGTCTTGCCCTCCTTGAGGACAGAGGGGAACTTATGAATAGGGTTTTAGATAGGCTTAAAATTGTCTGCAGACTGATTGCCTAGTCCATGTCTATGAATCATTGTAATTAATCCTGGTTTAGACTTGGAGGTGGTGCTATACTTATAATAAGAAACTCTCACTAAGCCATCCTTATAAGTGCAAAAACTTTCACAGATGAGTATTGGTTGAATTAAATGGTAGCCAGACTGTTAAAACAGATTTTCATCTATGCTACATGCATCCATGTTTCTATTTCAATCAGTTTTCTTTATGATTTCTTCAAAAAGTTAACATAGTGGATCTTTAGCATCTCTTTTGGTCCTGCTATGTGGCTGTAATTTAAAATGGCTTGGTGAGCTTTCTTTTCTCCCTTTCTCTTTCTTTTCTTTTCATGGTAAACATAGTCATTCTTAGCTAGTTATGTCAGGTACCAGACTTAAATCCCTCATGGGAACAGTTTCCTATTGATATAATTGTGGCTAACAAGTCTACAACTGCTAACTTAAGCCTGTTTATCAATGACGTTTGCAGGATAGTGGCATATTTCAGTGTCAGTGGCTGAACACATAGCACACTTTACTTTGGTACTAGAAGATCAGTAGGCTGTCGGTTTGATTTTCACACAAGGTACTTGGATTAATTTTCCCACTGACACTGCAGTATAGCATGTCCCAACCAGACTTCAGAGAATATTTCCACAGGTAGAGCACAAATGCTGTAGGCATTATAGGAAACTAAGAGATAATTGAGAACACATTTTTTGGAAGTGTAACAAGTTGACAGATTTTAAAAATCCCATACAGAGTACTCTTCCAAAAATTTTGGGGGAGCAAAGAGCTGTAACAAAGGAAATTATTCTTTGGCTGCTAAAAAAGCAATTACTAGTTGTTACTCGTCTGGTCCGGATAAAACAGGCGAATGTTTGTGGGTTCTGTTCAAGCAGCTTTATTACACACAAACACATCAGAAATGAGGCTTTGTAACTTAAATAAACTTATAAACAGACTGACTACTGCACTCATACATGTTAACACTCTGGCTGTTCTCGCAAAATGGCACTGCTGCCTGCACATGCTTAGTATTTATATGGACTTGCTACATTTGGAAATGCTTCTTAAAGGTACATACACACCCTGTGATCCACACTTAATTGCCTTTCGTGTTTTCCTCAGTTAGGGATCACCAGTCCGCAGGTTGATTATCAGTAGTGTTTTTACGGTGTTGAGTTGCCAGCCCAACACCCAACCATCACAGAAGGCATGCTCTGATCTACACTAGTAAATAGAAATCATAATCTAAACCAACTGCAATGCAATTGAAGTATTCAGTATTGTAAATGAGATAAAAGAACTGGAGGTGGGATCTTTAGAAAGGAGAAGGAGCAAATTATATCAAAATAAATGGAATTTTTGGGAACAATACATGCAGAATAATGGTCAGAAAGAGGAGTGAGGTTTAAGGGAAGGCAGGAATTGAGCAATTTATACAATGTTGGTCTGAATGCTGTTAGAAAGAAAGAACATGTACAATGCGTAATGTATGGAAATGAAAAATTTTAATAGGGTTTGTTTTCTTTTCTATTACTGTATATGTGCCTCTGTTATAAGTGATAATTTAAAAAAGTGTTTTATAGAAATGATTCATTTACTTTAGGCAAACCAGTTTATTATATTTATATAGTTACTTCTGCAGAGTGCCTTTTCTGTGGAGTCTGCATGTCCTCCCCGTGGGTCGAGTGGCATTCCGAAAGATATGCGTGAATGGGCGTGCCTTCGTTGAAGGTTGGGCGTCGAGCTGGCAACTCAGCACCGTGACAATCTACTGCCAATCATTAGCAGATTGGAGTTTTGCTGTGGTGACCCCTAACTGGGAAAAGCCAAAAGACAACAACAACAACATTAGATGGGTCCCCTTCAGAAGATTAAAACATTAGATGGGTCCCATTCAGAAGATTGAAAGTTAAAAGATTAAAAATCAAAATATTGAAATTGGAATTCGCCCCTTCTCCACTGTTGTGCAATCTTGGAGTTGGTATATATAATTAGTAGGTGATGTGGGGGGGGGGCACAGCCTCCCACATGAGGGGTGCAGGGGCGCTTGCCCCTGCATTAACAATGTTTTTGATATTTTGAGTTTTAGATATTTTGATTTTCAGTCTTTTGAACTTTTGATTTCAGACATAGAGCCTGTTAGCCCTACTCGGTAGAACTCATTTCCATAAGGGACCTGGGAAAGGCAGCTCATCGGTATATAACATGCAATATTTTATGACAAAGGAAACATAAATCAAGATAATACAACTGGAAATGATATTCAGTACATCCAAAAATAACACTCAAACAACCACAGTACTTCTTTCTTTATAATGCAATTTGACTTCTATTTGGAACTGGTTTGTTGAATAAAAGTCTTAATCATTACACAGAATTCATCAGTTATGACTTTCTGAACACCTAAAAGACTGGAAAAAGTGAATATGCTGTAGTTACTGACCCTACAAGAATCCTCTTGTCTAAAGTTCTGCAACAATTTTAGGCAGCGTATAATATTTTGCATTTTACAGCAGAAGCTAGGATGGCAGTAGTTATTAAAGTTTTCATTCCCAGATTGGACTATGAATTTGCAATTAAAACAACATCACTGTCAGTACAGAATGCAGACTTGCTTCAAACTGTTGAAAAAAATGCTAGGATTTATGCATCTAGCTAGCGTAACTACTCAGAAGGCTAGTTGGCTTCCTGTTGCAACTTTGATAATAATGATGATGATAATAATAATTAATAATAATAATAATAATAATAATAATAATAATAATAATAATAATAATAATAATATATATTAATTTGTCAACCAGTTAGGCCCATTGGACCCAAAGTCCCTTTTCAGGGGAGACCCGAATGTAATGGTGAGTTAAGTGACTTGCTCAGACTCCCGCAGTAGGCAAATAAGGGTGGATGGAATCAAACCACATACCACAGGAACTAGGTTCATAGGTAATTACTAGTCATGCAGTCCAGGAGGCCATTAAGGATCCTAGCCCAAAATCCTATATGCCCTAAAGCACTGTCTAATTAGGTGACTTTCTCAAAGTCACACAGTAGTCAAATAAGGGAATCAAAACCATTTTTTTAACAAGTAGCTTGTTAACAATGAATGGAGTGTATCAACACAAATAACAAAAGGCTGGAAAAAATGGAAGAAGCTGTAAACAAATATTCAGATGGACTGATAAAACTGCAAAAATCAGAGTTTGAAATAAAGAAAAGGCTGAGTATGAGACTGTTCAAGAAGAGATGTTTCAAAAAATGGTAGAATCTGGAGTTGGGAGATGGAGATGAACAAGAAGAAGAACAACTTGGAAATTAGTGAATAGATGTGGACTGCAAAGCATCAATTGCATTTGTGAAATATGGCTGTGTAAGTAAAAGTAGAACAAGTGGACTTTTGTTGATTTTGTTAAACGTGTGGGGAACTGAAAGGCATTTGCCTTACTCCATGTCATTAATGTTTGAAAGGACACTGAGGGGAGTGGAAGTTGAAGAAAATAGGTAACTAAGTAAAACAGTGTCTATTCCTAACAGTCTTTACTATGAACATTTTATGATATAAATTGCATGTTTTAAAGTAATGCATTTTAAGTTCATATTGTATGTGAACAGATACCTTTTTCTTTCTTCTTTTTTAGTATTAAGAAATGTAGATATTAGAATGCAAAAAGAGAAAAACAGGCTAGACAAAAGCATGCTTAAGTTATTAGGCTGGAATCTTGGCTTGTTGAGGTGAGGGATGGGGTACAAAAATGCACAGATCATAATATATATAGAGCCAATATGATTTCTTTTAATTTTGCATAGCTGAAAGTCTGGAAAAATGTTTTTAGTGGAGACAAGTAAATAAGAGAACACTGAATAAAAAGTTTTCCTTTGGCAATTAATGTTTCAGCTTGACTGTAGAAGCCTGTAACTGAGGACTACATTTTTTCTCTTACATTTCCAAGGAGATAAACTGATAATAGTGCAATAACAATCTAGAACACTAGTTTCTTCAAAGCTAAAAGTTTATGTTTTTTGAAAGCATGCAAGTTGTTTTTCACATCTAAGAGGAGTATAAAGATAAAAAAAAGAACAGACATCAATTAGTGTAAGCAGAAGCACAGGCAATAACATGTGCCCTAGCACGGATAACCTCAATTTCAGGTTAATTAAGGCCTACGTTTCCATCTGTCTATTTGGGAGAGTTAAACTTCATTATTTGAAGATATACATACAGTGGGATTCAGTGAAGCCTACATGGTCATTTTCCACCATGTGCATGTTGTGGTACTGTGCGCACACGGATTGCAAAATCTATTAGATTCAGCAAGCGATGTGTAGAGGCGTGGTCCCCCGCACAAACAAGGTAAGCACCGTTGCATGCTAATTACAACATAGACAGCTAAATTACATGGTAATTAACCGATCTAACACAGTGGAGCTATTCAACAAGCTAGAAAGCAACTGTGTAGACTCTGTGCTGGTGTTCCCCGTGAATTCTAAAACATTTGGAATACAGCCACAGAAAGCAGTCTACATGGACAGAAGAAAAAGCAAAAGGTGTGAGATTTGTACAGAACTGACCTTAAAATGTGGCAGCATTAAATACAGGCTGGATGCAACAAATGGAGAGGAACAATAGCAACATAATCCTTTTTTATGCCGTAACAGAAATGCAGCTTTACTCCCCACTCCCAAATGAACAGTACGCAATCAAATAAATGTAAAAAACATTAAAAAGACTATTCATAGTTACATGTCGGCATATGCAATATGTAGCTGATGAAATACAGGCATAACATCAAAAATAGTACTCCTCTGTGCAGATGTATCCCAAAGTAATATCCTCTCTTCTGTGTTCAACACATCAACAATTCAGCTCCCCTTCAGTTCCCCTAACTACCCTGTTCCCATCTGGTATAGATTCAGGGCTGTCAGCAAGGTGAAGACACAAATGAGGTCTGAATTCATTAGAATTGCTGAATCCCAAAACAATTGGATCCATGTATGGATATAAACATAGTGCAAGCAGTCCTTTGGTGTTTTTGTTTAATGCATACCACCTGTGAATGCTTACATCAGGTGGGTGTGTCAGGTTAGACTTACAAAGTGTTACATGTATGTCTGTCAAGGTTGGAAATATAAGTAAGTGGTGCACAATTCACAGGTTCTGTTTCATTAACATCCATCCTTCTTTTCATTTGTGTGCAAATCATGTTTTCTCTGTCAGGTTTTTATTTTTATTTTTTGGCCATTGTTTGCACAATGTGCTGCTTAGTGCAGTCATGGGCAGCAGAGGAATGAATGGAAGTTTTGGCTGTGCTTATCTTATTTGCACAGCATTGCACAACAAGCAAAAGGGAGACCTTAAGAATGACTAGTACATAAGGGAATGTCATGTCACAATTCCAGTGACAGCATTGCTAAAGTATGTACACTTGCTACTTAACCGACTCTGTGGCGGCACGTTCTAATGCAGTTAATACAGTGATACTTTCCTTGTTGGGGCCAGATGGTATTGGGTTTGAATATAATTAAATATAACACTTTTAAGTACTTTTGTATTACGATTGCTGCACGTTGGTGTGCAGTGTACACCATCGAGCAATAATGCATTAAAGAAAAGAAATGGGGAAGATAGACAGTGGTGAAATGGGGAGCAAGCACGAGGAAGAGCAAATGGAAAGCAATACAGGAATGTGCAGGAGATAGGTAAGAAAGAACCATAGCTAGCCATTTCTTCAACAGTCAACAGTAAAAACTGATAATATATGCAGAATATTAGCTGAATTTGGACTGTCACTTCCGGTGAGAGGGGTAACCACAACACAATCATGTTGTATGGCCAATTGCAGTGAACCAATTGTGTCAAGAATACATGTCTACAAAATGGAGAGCTGTATATGGGACAATTTTTTTTGTGGGACAGGTGCCCATATTTTTTTTTTTTTTTGGAGAGAGAGAGAGGAATGTTGGGGAAGGGATGTAGGTATGTTTGGGTCTGGTAAGTTTGGTAGGTGAGAAAACAATTGCAGACAGACATGACAAACAAGACAAGACACAGGGACAGTGATGGACACAAGAGGCTGGTGGACATCATGGATGGGGTGAGGGTGGGGACATCCAGGACCAGGCCCCATGGTCATTAAAGTGGGTGGCAGTAAGAATCAAGTCATGATCCACAGGACTGTCATCACTGTCACCTCACTCTGCCTACTTGTTGTAGCACTCAACATCTGTTTTTCCTCCTCATAGTCCCATGTAAAATGAGGGAGAGCAGCCCCTCTATCCAGTGTAAGTGTGCACCAGCAGTGCAGCATACAACCATACACACCAATGCCCGGCAGTTCAGCACAGGTGATAAACCCACCACCTCTGCCTCTGCTCCCAAAGGGAATCACTGGACTATCCTCCAGGGCAGAACCATCTGAGGGGGTAGGTAGTGCAGGGACAGCAGAGGTGGTGCAGCCATGTTGGGTCCCAGACATGCTGGGCAATGATGCCGGTGAAGTGAAAGCTGTTGGATCTCGTGGAGTATTTTGTGATGTGGTACAGATGGATGACATGGCTACATTTTGACGACACATAATATAAAACAAACAAAAAAAGAGAGATAAAGGTTGGGGTGAGAGAAAAAAAGAGATAAGATGAGTACCTTCATATGTAACATACAATGCATTAATACAATTATTTGACTGTATTATCTTAACCTTTACTTTTAGAACTACCCTACCACCCCCTAACAGATAACTATTACTTTTCAGACTACCAGCTCCTAACATACGGACACTACTACAGATTGCAGCAAGTACTCCTTTACATGTGCATATATTGCACATATGCATGTTCCAATTATACAGATTATAGTTTTACAGCAGGACATGTGTGTCACTGGTATAGAGATTTTACTTTAACCTTTAAGTTACACATAATTGTAGAATTACAGCATTGTATAGTTGGGAAGTGTGGTATTTGAACCCATCACCTCTGACTAAAGTCTAATATTGTACTGTTGGTGTGTGCTACAGATTAATGCATGCATACTTGCTTTTACGGTTGAGATATGTATGCTTGATTTGATACA
The DNA here is from genome assembly GCF_019279795.1 of Protopterus annectens. NCBI lineage: Eukaryota > Metazoa > Chordata > Ceratodontiformes > Protopteridae > Protopterus > Protopterus annectens. The sequence continues at coordinate 474,215,578 of NC_056731.1, forward strand.
ACTGTATAAAATACCAAACAAGCTATTTTTAACTTTTAACGCTACAATAATACTACTCTTCTGCTGTATACATACCACATGCCTCCCTCATCCTTGACAATCTAGTGCCGTGGGTCCTAAGATTGCACCATTTCTATGGTAGCTGTGGAAAAAACAACAGAACAGAGCAGACTACCACTATTAATACCAGTCTTGCCTATATTCAGCTTTTAAGCCTTACAAGTATGGTCTGTAGTTGATACTTACACATCTGTGGGATGTCCTCAGTCCTAAATTCCTTGCTGCAAGCATTGATAGTACCCCTCTTCCTCCTCCTTCAGAGGTCATTGTAGCGATGCCTACATTGGTCACCAGTGTGGAAGATACCAGTTACAGCCTGGGTCAATCTATGCCAAGCATCTGACTTATACTGGGACCCAGAATAGTCTCTTGCAGCAACCTGGCACTCTGGTGTTTCACTAGGAGTCCAGTAAAAATCTTCAGCTCCTAGAGACCCCATCTCTGAGCCCTAAATCTCACACCCTCTCTACAAACATCTGCCATGTCTATCATGGATCAAAAGTAATGGAGAATGGCAGTTTCCCACCAGTTTCAGTTATAGAGTTTGCTGAGAGTATGCGCAATGTTTAAAATGTTGTGCACCACTTGCTATCACGCAAACATGGAGCTCGGGGGTGCTCACTGCCGAGCAATGTGTTTGCTCAATGGTAAGCAGTGCTCAACATTGGCAATCAATGCAATTTCAAGGTTATTTGATGTACAAGCAGTCGTGTATATATGTTTGACAAATGTGAAGGTCATGGCAGTCCAGAGAGTCGAAATTTACTTGCAGGAATATAGTACACAGTATACCCACAGTCATACATTTAATAATAAATATGATAATACATAGATAAATAAATAAATAAATCATTGGCACAATATTAGTGTGTCAGCCCTCATACATATAATAATATCATGTACACTATGTCAAGTGCTATAAGTGAGACTGATTATAATGGGAAGTGGAACAACAGTAAAAGTACATGGAATATGTTGTAGATGAACCCAGGACCATGTGTATGGCAGTCCTACACTAATACCTGTTGCCACAAGAGAGTTGAAATAACAGCTGCCATGTTCCAGTTCAATGCTATAAACTATAATGCCACAACAATAAAACAAAGGTTGCACACCCTGTACTAGAACCCAGGACCATCTTTAGTCCAGCCCTACATTTACACATGCTGCCACAGGATTAATTAAATTCCCTATCTTACTATTCATTCTTAAGTTCTCTTAACCACAGTGCAACACCACTTAGCATGTTTGCACAATGCCCAGTGGTATTAATTGAATGCATCTGGTTTTTATTTTTGTCTGTCTGGGTCCTGTCTGCTTCCTGGATGGGCCAGTTTGCACACTGCTGCTCTTTGTGCACACCAGATAAACACAGCCAAACTTGGCATTCATTGTATCTGCTTCCCTTGTTTGGGCTAAGTGGCACAGTGTGTATACAGTGTGTAAACACTGGAGAAAATAAATAAAAAAGAGAAAGAGAGAAAAGGATTCTAACCTAGTACCATCTGGACCTGAAAAAGGAAAGTATCAGTGCATTAACACCTGCTGCCACCGAGTCAAAGTAGCAGGTGTTTTTCATAGACCCAGTACCAACTGTTAGACTTTAACAATGCAACTCACATTTGTACACTGCTAAGCAGTATACAAACAGGTGTATCTCGCATGTGTATATGCTTTGCTACCTCCAAACCTGCAACCCTGGTGTCTCAGTACTTTTTCCACACATATATCATTTACACTACAGAAAGTAATATCAAATGCTGTGTCATATGCAAAGCACATCAATCTGGTAAGATGCAGAAATACAGCTATTGACCCGTAAGCCTATCTGCAAGGCTAGGGAAGGGATCAGCATGGATCTTATCCACAGGGACATAGATGACCTTCAACAAACTTCAGTCGACCCATGTTGTGTTTGTCAAGGAAATATCTTGCCTATTGAAGCCTGTGGACTTCTTTGATACTGACCACGAAGACCTGGATGACAGATAACAGGACATATCACCTATATTCAGTTATCCAAGGCCTTTGGCAATATCCCACATTCATGTCTCACAGTGAAAATACCTCAGCTGAGAATTAAGCCACACAGTACTAGCTGAATAGCCAACTGGCTCATCAACAGAACACATACTCTCAAAGTTGGTGGCTGCACCCCTCCCACTAGCCACTTAGCAATGGAATATCCCAAGCATCTGTGCTGAGCCCTCAAATGTGTATAAACTACTTCCCTGAAGCTCAGGAAATGGTAATGGCCTGTGGTTTTCCACATCTGCAGATGACTGTTAATTGGACGCACTCATATAAATTTCCCCAGTGATAACATATTACAGAAGGGGCTGACAGAGACAAATGACTGGTGTCAAGCTCACAGACTGAACCTTACACCAAACAATGCCTCATTGTCCCCTTTGGAAATTAAGTACCCCTGCTAATTATGATATGCACAGCGCCCCTGTCACCTCAAACAGTGTTGTGAGACTTGTAAACACATGTTCATAGCAATCTACTCTTTCAACACTATGTGTCTATAGTGTTGAGACACACATTCTACATTGTGCTCTCATTCATATGGACATCACATCCAAGACCAGGGAGATCATAGCTCTGTTATACTCCACCCATATCAGACCACTAATTGAGTATAAGGCTCCCTTCTGTCTGTACTTCACCAGACAACAACTGGAGAAAAAATAGAGGTTTGTGATTAGGAGAATTCAGGTCTTCCAAACATCAAATACATGGAAAGACTACAAGACCTGTTACTGTACTCAGTATCCTGCAGACTGCTGAGAGGTGACTTATGCCTGACCTAAAGAGAAGTCTCAGGCCCTACTGGAAATGCTGGATATCTGCAAATCAAATGATACAGGAATAACTTGGCCCAGGGTTCTCAACCTAGGCTGTGACATAAACAGTACATGCTGGGGAGACAGATATATCCCCCAATGACTCATACTCTTCTGTAATAGGCTCCAACTGTGTGTGAAATAGTGCTGCTCAATGACCCTGTTCAAGCGCAACCATCACTACTGGTTGGGTGACTGTAGTCACCTCTGTGCCTCATAGACAGGCCCAGTTGTTGCTGCTCACAAAATTGATCTTCTAACAACAGCCATCTAAATGTGCTAATAAGGGTACTTGTGTTTTTACACAGCTAGACTTCTACTGCCTCATGTATACTGACAACCATGAACTCCTAAAACTTACAAATACAATATGTGAGAAATGCATCTATACAATGAATCTAGAATAAATGCTCTCTGTCTGTCTCATGTAGCAACAAACCAGATAGCAAACAAGTTGTCAGCACACACACTTCACCTATTCAACAAACCAAGAGCACAACAGATAATCCCACATATGCTGAGCTACTTATTAGAAGCTTACCAAAAGAACACAGAGAACTCGCAAATGCACACCTTCTGCACACATTACAGTCCCAGCAGAACATACTACACATAAAAGCAAACATATCAGTGTGTCACCCATTAAGTCCTTAAGGCAAAACACCTGAAAACCAATGTCTTGGTCATAGGTGAATCCATAGTGAGACACACAGATGTCCCCCTCACCAGGTTGTTCCAAGTATAAAGTCATGGTCAGCTGTCTGTCATGTGCCAGGATCTGTAAAGTCATGCACACACTCAAGTCTCTCAACAACAAGCACAGTTACACCTCTGTCGTACTCCACGTTGGATTAAATGACTTGAGACATATTTCACTGGACTATATGAAGAGAGAGAGATATGACTGAGCTTTCAGATTATGTGTTCTAGACAGGTATGTCTGCTGCCTTAAGCAGTATTCTACCTTCACCCAAGATGATGCCTTAATAAAAACAAAAGAATTATCGCCTTAAACAATTAACTTAACTACTGGTGTCAGTCCAGGGGGATCTAGTATATCTAAGCCTGGGATGATATGGTCGACAGGACATTATGTTGAATGCAAAATATAAAATATAAAATAGGCTTGGTTTAATCGGTTAAACTCTGACCTTTGATTAAGTAATATTTTAAAAATATGTTATTACTACTGTGCATACATATATACTACATGATAGAAGTGTTTTATAGTTTTGCTCTATAGTTCTATTTTTGATTTTCTATTTTAAATTCAACATAATGTCATTCTCTGTGAATGGTTATTTGTTATTTTTGAATATAAGTACTTGTCTGTTTAAAAGATTTTTTATATTAGAGCCATGTGATTAATTAATGAGCATCAGTTTTGTATTTAAGTGAGTGGTCTGTTAGGTTTGGTGCTAGCATCCGATGAAGCAGCATAGTCTGCGAAAGCAATTATGAGTTTTTAAATAAACTGGATTTTTGCCTTGGATAACCTGGCCGTCTTTGAGTCCTTCTGTCTTTGTGGATTTATTTATTGGACTATATTTGTTACTGGGCTCTTTCACTGGGATTGGTTGGTAATTGTCTTTATGCTGCCTTTGTTTTATACTGAAGCATCCTTCTTGATGGAGAAAGTATTCCATTCAGGACCGAGTCTTACTTGCATTTGGCACATGCATAGAAAGTGTGACATGTTTCTGTGCATGCCCCTAAGGGTTTTACCCTGAGGTCATCCATTCCTACATATACCCATTACCATGTTGCTGTATTCTTGTCTAAAAAAAGCATCTTGAGGGTCCTTGTAATGTCTGTGATCCTGGGCCCCAGAAGGCAGATGTGACAGCAGAACTGTTCTTCTTCAGCCTGATAAGTGGTTAATCTGTGTGCCTAACAGATGAGTCACCAGTCACGGAAACATTTTTGTCAGAAGCTAAGTCATGAATTCTTAATTGTCAGCAAATTGTCAGTGAGTTGATGTAGGTATGCATAGAGTAGAATTCTTCTGAAAACTGTGCTTAGAAGATCTAGGAACCTTGGTAAAGATTTTTTATGGCATGAATGAATGAATGGCATTTTTGTATGCAGTCTGTTTGAGGATGTGATATGATTTTTCTTAAACAAAAAAAAATTTATTAAAGTATCACTTATGATGACATAGGCAAACTTACAATTGTATAAACGAAAAACAAATTACATTAAAACAATTTTAGTTGCAAACATTATTCATCACAGACCCCGTTAAGACAATTGTAGTTGCAAACATTATCCATCACTTATAATATATCCAGTCATTGTCAATTAAGTATTACATAGCTCTTTGAAATCCTGCCTTCTTTTAAACCTTGTTCCTCCTATGCATATAATGTCCCCACAATTCACATTTTTCCTATGTAGTTTGTTCCTTCCCTTTTATAAAGATCTGAATTTTAGTTGCTTTGCCTCTGTTACTATATTCACTATTTCTAGTAAAGTTGGTTTAGACTTTGATTTCCATTTTCTAGTAATTGCTTTTTGGCAGCCACCATAATTAGACTCAGCAAGGCCTTACTATGTCTGGGCAATTCCGATTCTGTATCATAGCTCAAAAAAATATTTCCTTAGTTACAGCAATTAGCTCACCCATTATCTCTGACAGAACAGTCTGCAGGGAATCTTTAAAGTCTGCCAACTCATTACAGTCCCAGAAAATATGTTACCAGTTACCTCTTTCTTCCACATAACACCTCCAACATTTGCTGTCTACTTGAGGAAAAATTCTTTGGAGTCTACTTGGAGTATAAAAATATCTATGTAAACACTTCCAAGCAAAGATCCTAAATCTTCTAGACTTGATTGCATATTTGGGAGATACATATATCCTCCATTGTCTCTTTGTGAATTGCTTATCCAGTCTCCCTTCCCAATCCATTCTAAGCTCTTCTGATTGATTCTTATAGTTGTCATGCAATATTTTATATGTTGTACTATTTTTTAATGGCAGCTTCTGTTCTAGATTCTATTAAGAACTCTACTAGTGCTGGTGTTTCATTTAGGACACCCCCATATCATTCTCTTTGCCTGTACTCTGATATCAATCCTTGATAAGGAAGGCAATCTCTAACCTGTTGTTGAAATAAATTCTTGGTGTTTTCACATTCTGTTACCTTTCCCTTTCTAGTTATTTGCTTCCAATACCTTGGATCCTTTGCCAATTTTCTCCAGTAAATTCCAGCCCCCTCTTGCCTACTATTTTTATCCCTGATTGCAGTCATCCATATTGGCAGAATCTCTTTTCTCCATTCCCGTGCTGGCTTAGTTCTTAAAATACTTTATGAATATAATATTCTGTACGATTATCCTTAGGGTGTCTGCATCCAAAATCCCAGTCTTTCCTTGTTTCTTGAGCTTCCCCCTGTATCATCATCATCATCCCTTTCCACTTTAAATAATAGTTTTCTGCTTCTGCTATGTATAAGAGCCTTAACTGTGTTACTCTAAAATACCCTTTCAAATGGGATAATCCTAGTCCGCCTTGTTCTATGGGAAGAATCAGCTCATCCCACTTGACCCTTGCTGTCTTCCCCTTCCAGATAAAATCCTTTAGCTCTTTTTTAATTGCTATCCACAACTTCTCCTCTGGTTAATAAAAATATGCCCGACCTACATATAAAATTAAAGGGACTTAAAACATTTTACCTGCTTGTGTCTTACTATCCATATAACAAAGCTTCCAGTTTTTCAGTTTATGTATTATCTTTTGTTTAGTCTCCTCTTACGTATCCTTAGCTGTCACAATGGAGTCAATTTTAATCCATGCTCCTAAATACATTTTATCATGTCCCCATAAATATCGATAATGCTGGACTAATTTGTGTGTGGGTACATAATTTACTGAGATTGCCTTTGTTTTAGCTTCATTGATTTTGCATCCAAGAAGATATGAAACTGTCTTAAAATCTTACACAACACCATAATGTCTGTTTCTGGTTTTCTCAGGTAAAGGAACTACTTCTATTGCCCTGCTCATGAAGCCCCAGCTTACTGTATCAAATGCTTTCTCTCTGCATCAAGACTCACCAATAACGGTGGTATTTTCTTACATTCTGCTTCCCTCTGGATCATCAGTGTTCTGTTAGTGTTATCAAATGTTTGCTTCCCCTCCACAAAACCACACTGATCCATATCTGCCAATTTTGGCATCACTTTTGCCTTTCTTTTAGCCATTAGAGACATAAACACTTTATAATCATGGTTCAGTATTGAAATGGGCCTGTATGAAGCTGGGTCTGATGGATCTTTACCCTCTTTAGGTAATACAACTACCACTGCTTTCTTCCAGGAAGTTGGTACTTCTCCTCTTAAAATACTGTTAAACAAAACCTTCCAGATCTTTATCAGTTTTTTCACACATAGCTTCCAAACTTCCACTGGAATACCATCTATTTCTGGGGACTTACCTGTAGATTGGTTAGCCATCACCATTTTTTATCTCATCTCTATACAGACTTTCATCAAATTTCTGAAATATTTCTTGTACTTCTACCGGATCTGTTATCTTCCTTGTAATAGCCTCCCTAAGCTTGGTGACAGCCCTTTCTACTTTTTGTTGTCTGAGTCGTTATGCTAAAAGCTTTTGTGATCTAGAGTTATCAAAAATCAGTTGCTTGACAGCAATCTTTCTAAACTCATGCATATTATCGATGTTATTCCCTTATTTTCTGTTTAACATTCTGCAGTTGCTCCTCTTCTTGTTCTGTGGGATTCCCCATATTTTGCAATACTTTAGTATTTGTTAGGCCCTCTAAATAATTCTTGTTACTTATTAACCATATATCCCTTTCCCTTATTTCCACCCTAGTTTTAAACTCCATTTTAATTTTATCCTATTCCTTAGCTATATTTTTAAAAGAAATGGCTCCCGAATAATTTCCAAAATCCATTCCTTGAATTCCTCTCTTTTCAACAGACAGGTGGAAAACACCAGTGCCTCATTTTTATTTCATTACCCCGTGTTTTTATTTTGGTTATTATCGGTGCATGATCTAAAATAGTTATTGGGTGCTTTTCAAGACCTTCAATTAAATGCACATTTTCCTATGAAATATAAGTTCTGTCTGGCCTAGCCCAGTTTTTGCATTTTGGAGAATAATATGTAAATTTAATCTAAACTCCTAATACTGAATCCCCATCTTCCATGCCAAACATTTTCTTAAATTTCTTCAAAAATCTACCCTCCTTTGTTGTATTTTCCCTTGTGGATCACCCAGACACATTGTCACTGTTGCAAACTAAATTCCAGTCCTCACCTGTAAGTAATATTCCTTGCTGAAAGCTGATTATTTTGCCCAGATTTTTCTTAAGCTACATTATAGCAGTTTTAGGTGGAAAGTATATGCATGTCAGTTTAATCCTCCTCCTTGACAGTAGCACCTTAGTACTACAAATCTGCCATTATTATATTTCTTCCTTTTCTATCACTGTTGGGTCTTCTCTTGTAATTAAGTTAAGTACTCCTATTTTCCTTTGCACCAGATATTCCACTAAATATAAATAACCGTCTTGAAAACATTTTTTTATCAAATTGACATGTTCAGTTCTTTCCAGGTGTGTCTCCTGTAGCATAGCTATTTGCACTCTGTTTTTTAATATAGTTCACTCTTTCATTTTTGTATTTATCTGTGAGACCATTCAGATTTAAAGACATTACAGAAAGCATCCTTTTCTTATGTAGTTGTTACCACCTTTTATGTATAACTACTTTTTTTAGATGTATAGTTCTGACTTTTATGTTACGTACATTTTATACAGTTGTTCTTGTCATATCCATTTGAGCCTATGTCACATCTTAGAAAACTTTGTTTTATTGAAAGCCCACAAACAAAAGAAACAAACACATCAATATCCCCCTAAAACCTATTAACTTAATAATAACACACAAAACTATGTATATCTTCAGAGAAAGTGGTATGATTGATGTGAGGGTATGATTACATGATGCTCACAGTATATTGTCAATCATAAAAGAGATGTCTCCATATTAGGTGCATCTCTTGTTTAGTTTTCTATGTTAAATAGAAGTTCATTATAAGGCAGTTATTACTCTGTCTTAAGATAACAAGTACCAGATGGAACAAGTTTGCCAAACCTCCATATTGCCCACTCCTATGAGTGTTAACTGGCTTTGTGCATAAGGAAGTTGCAGGAGGTCTGTGGGAGCACTACCAACATTGTATCACTGGTGCCAAGGAAGAAAAACTCAGTATGCTGATAATACCAGCACAGTGAGAACTAAATCAGAGCAGCCAAGTGAAGATAAATGTAAACTAATGCTGCCTTGGGCATAGATGGGCCAGCTGTCAACTAGGAGAACAAATGGTGATTTGGGAGCCTTTAATGAAGTAAGAAAACTACATGCTGTTTAGCAATATCTACAGTAGCACTGCGTGAAAAACAGCTTAGCACATAACCATGTAGTAAGTAGCAATTAAGCAATAGAAGCAAAATAGAAAACCAGAAAACAAATCCAGGAGTGCCAGTGATGCTCATACACTCAGAAGATGGCTACAATTAACATTTTTGCACAAGAATAACTACTACACTTTCCACAATGGCCTCCAACACCTAGGTAAACAAGCTGTTCTGTATAAAAAATGCAGTTTCAATTTAAATTCCCCAAAACTAGTTACAATAGTTTAAAATTGCTAAATTAAGTTAAATGCAGTAAAGTTTTGCAAAAGGGACTCAAAAAAATCATCAAACTCCAGAGCATAGAGGTACAGCTTAGAGCAGTGCAGCCAAAAGTAGAGCAAGAAAGTTAACTAGCTTAACCTTAAACAAACCTTGCATTTGTTGTTCAATATTTCCTTGTTTTCTCCTTAATGTTGTCCAGCATACATATATGTATGGCTTACTGCAAAAAATCAATTTGTCACTATTGTCTTTCTTAAGTGTCCTGCCACACTAAGAAAAAAGTAGCACAGATTTTCACCATTTATCTGCCTAGTCCTTACACCTGTGCTATGAAAATGTTGTTTTTATCATATACATTATTTTACATTGCACAAAATTATTTGAATCATTGAATCATATTGTATATTTTATATTTAATGTAAACTACTGTGCTATTTTTTTTTATTTTTGTCATTAGCCTTTGTACATGCATAGGTTGTGTTGCATGGTGTCACTCATGACTTTCTAAACTGCACCACATTTTATTTTTTTAATAGCTTCCATTCTGCATCTAGTTCTGGATGAAAATGTCTTTAGAACACTCAAACTACCTGATAAACAAACACATGTACACAGACACCCAGATTAATAAATAAATTAACATTCAAAGCACACAATTCTGTTGTAAAAATCATATTTAAGTATATTTTCAAAAATGTCATCATTTTTTTGGAAGAAACTAGAGAGGGAATGGTAACAGAATGGGTTAAGACCAAGCAGGTAGAGATTACCTTCCCTGGCAAGGACTGATATCAGAGTATAAACAGAGAGAGATGGATAGGGGAGTCTTCAGTGAAAGACCTGCTCTGAATAGAAGCTTCTGTTAGAACAGGGAAAATCAGTTGGGCATATAAAATATTGCAGGATAAATATAAGTATCAGTCAGTGGAGTTTAGAAGAGACTGAGAAAAGAGACTAAAAAGCAATTTACAAAGGAACAATGGGATGACATATGTATATGGCTTCCAAATATTCAGCACAGTCAATAAGATTTTGGATTTTTGCCTGGAAGTGTTTGTATAAGGTATTTTACACCCCAAGCAGACTTCAAAGATTTTTTCCTCAGGTAGATAGCAAATGCTGGAGGTGTAATGAGAAAGAGAGATGTAACTGGGGACATGTTTTTTTAGATGTGTAATGAGTGGGCAAATTTTAAAACTTCCCCATATTGGGGGAGCAAATGACTGTAAATAAAAAATAATTCTTTTGAGCTGTGACACAGGATCTGAATTTCCTAGACAGAGTAAGGAAGGCTTTTTTTAAATTTAATGCTCTTGTTGCATGTGTAAGTGTAGTGCTGGAGTACAGATGGTCCTGGGTTCTAATACAGGGTGTGCAAACTTTAGACTAGCACTTCTATGGTATTACATTGGATAAAAACAGCTAGGCTTAAAATGACCTCTGGGTCACTTGCCTAGTAATCTATGCTACTATGATCCTAAGAAAACAATCACTAGGAAGTGGAGATCAAAATCTAAACTAGCTGTAATTGAAGTATTGGATATTGTTAAACAGATAAAAGAACTGGAAATGGGAAGTATAGGAAAGGGAAAGAGAAATAAATGGAATCTGCACGAACAATACATGCAGAATAATATTAAGGCGGAGGAGTGAAGTTTAAGGGAAGGTAGGAATTGAACAATTCATGTACTGTTGGAGTGAATGACAGTTGTTATAAAGAAAGAGAACATATATGTAATGTGTAATGCATGAAAAAGCACTGTTTTCTTTTCTGTTAGTATAAGTATGCCTCTGTCTTAACTAATAATTTAATAAAGGTGTTTTTAAAAAAAAAGTGTGGCCGACATCCTTCCAAAATGGGTTTGCGGCTTATTTTTTCCAAAAATAATTTGTACTTTAATTATTTCAGCAGGCCATTCTTAAAGATCCATTACATACTGAATAAACTCTATTACACAAAGGTTTACAGTCTTTCAAGCCATTGCTTTACCAATATATCGTTATAAAAGTATTGTGGTGGATTATACATTATCAATATAAAAAGATAATAAATATTGGTACATAAATCATTTGTATTGCACTTGCTACTAATCTATAAATGACTGCATATTTTTATATTTAGATTACAGTGATAGCATTAAACGGCTATATTTTTGTTTTTGTGACTTATATGTAACTAGACTTAGAACATGTTGTTGAATGTATAATTATTTAAATAAATAAGTGAACGAATTGAAAAAGGTGATGCTTTATAGTTTCATAGGTAAGTACTAGGCTAGCTGCTTTATGACAGTTTTAAGCCTATAACAACATAAAATCTATTGCATGAGGAGAACTGAGCAGAATACTGACAGAATCCACCAGAAACAATAGTGGAACTCCTCAGAAACAAAGCTGAGCCACGTAAAAACTTTAATAAAATATCAACAAATTAAAAATAAAACAAAATATTCCCTTTTGTGCTCAAAATAACCTAGCCCATTTTGTTATAGATTATCCTTTCCCATACCATGGTCTGTATTTATATATTACCCATAATAAGACTAACTGGAATCATATCTTAGATAATTTGAGGGGACCCATGCATGGGATAAAGCATTCAGGAGCTGCCTCTGTTCATTAGTGGTACAGGGCCTGTCTCAGGCTAAGGTTTCTCTTTCCCATTCTTAGATTTAAGCTGAGCATGAAAATGGACAGGAATTAACTTTGTTTTATGTAGATGGGGAACCTTTTCGAAAGTGGCAGCTAATTTTTCTTTCTCTGCCTGCTGACCATCAAATCTGGACTTCTCAGTTAGAAGCCTACATATTCTCTCGCTGCTGGTGAGTTCCCATTGTGAGGCCAAACCTCTCAACTTCTTCATTCAAGAATTCTGGGCAAAACCAAAAATAATAAGGGAAGGGAACGATGGTCCAAACTTAGTGACAATTTTTAAATATCACTCTTATTCTCTTCACTTGTTAATAGACCAACAGCTTTTGCTTCAACTTACAATTTCTGAAAAGTAAGAAATATGAAACTCTAATGTATGGCATTATTGACCGACTATAATTCTCAGTGATGGGGCATGGCAAAAATATGTGAAAAAAATCAAGAACGGTCTCCAAAATCAGGAACATTTGAAAGGTATGTACGACTGTGACTGATAACCAGAACAGCCGTCATGTATGCAGGCATGGCGGTGGTCAGAGGCATTCTGCAATAAGAATATTTCTATGTCAGGCCCTAACACCTTATAGTGGCTGAAGTCAGTGTATCACTGGCAGGGCATCCTACATACTCCCCTTGCATGTCTACGCTCCTTCCTATACTCCAATGATGGCTACCAGCACTGGCTCATGCTCCTGATCCTGGTCATAGTCAGTGCTTTGCGATATTTCACTTGCATGTTGGCGATTGGCCAAGTAGTAGTCATCCCTCTGGAAGGGTGAACTGGTGTCAGCCCCTCACTATTTCCTTCTTCTACCTGACTCTTACAACATCTGATCCATTCTTCACAATCGAGTCATCTAGGTTGTAGTCAGGACTTTATCCCTCTGTGCCACAGACCTTGGGAAAGGGGTCAGTGCATTTCAGGGGTTTCAGGAATTGTAGAAGAGTCTAATCAAGTTTGCACTCATAATAATATTCTTGGGACTTCTGCTTTTTTTGAAGGCATGGCTGAGGGTTTGATGTTAAGGATTATGAAAAAAATTGGTTAAGCAGTTTCTACAGATGTCAGATCTTTGGCTTCTGTACCTGTCTAGTAGGGGATCCAGAGTCCTTACATGAGAAATGCAAATGTTTTATTAGCAAGAAGCTTATAATAGTAAGACATCTTGCAGCAACAATTTTATCAACTACAGCATCTGTGAGGAAATACTAGAATTCAAATGTTATTTTTTGCAGGGGTAGGGGAACTATACCCCCATCTACAATCATGTCTTGAATATAGCTTCACTCCCTCCTCCCCTTTACGTAATTATTTTGTATTTTGAACTACTGGGCATTTGTATATAACAGGTCATTAATACAGATGCCTTACTGTCAGATTTAGTCCAGCTAGAAGGGGAGAAACAGAAAAAAGCAACATGAAGTCCCTGACTTTTCTCCTAAAATATCATTACAGTTAGTGATGTGAACAAGATCAGAAGAGGCGCAGAGATACAGTGAAATAAGGAAACAAAATCAAAAGAAGGTCAGAGATACAGTAAAAAAAGACAAAGACAATACACACACACACACACACACACACACACACACACACACACACACACACACACACACACACACACACACACACACACAGACACACACACGCACGCATGCATGCAAAAAACCTCTCTGACATTCAGGCCTTTGCAACTCCCACAAAAGAACAACATCCAGAGTAAAAGCTTTCTATGTACAAATCATAAGCACCCATGTCATGTGAGCACCATTCCTGTTAAAGTAGATGTTTTCGAAATAGGATCATTACTGTAGGAATTTGTAGAATGATAAGGATTTTCTCTAGGAAGATCACAGTTCCAATCTATGTGATCATCCATATGTTCTTCAGTGCAGGCAGGTGCAATCTTATCCTGTACCATCAGTGAATAACATGGCTGTAAAAGCAAATATATCACATAGTATTCCTGCCTGTGCCTAGTCAGTGATGAATAGAGCTAGTACACGTGCAAAAGCTAATGAGGAACACTAAAGAAACCTTGAACACCTAAGCAAAGGTAAGCAAAATTCCCTGAAAATATTATAATCAAAATTCTGTTGGCAAACTGTAACCACCCTCCATCTACTTATTTGTGGAAAGAAAGAGTAATTCAACACACTGTTAAGGGAATTAGGCAACTACATAATAACTGACACCAAAACACATGACGACTGTATGAGATGGAAGACACTGCAAACTAGATATATTTTTTTGTTAGTTACTGCTGACTTCAGATCCCAGCCAACCCTGATAGCTCCTTCTCTCCATAAATCCATACCATAGTGAGAACATACCCTTGACAAGTCCCTTCACCAGGTGGATCTTGTTCTTCTGGATGAGAACACCTTTTTGACCACCAGGGAATATGTTCCTGAAGGACTGGAGAGCAAAGCAGAGAAGTTACGGCCACTTTACTTCAATAACCCTCCCTTTTAAACCTTACCCTCTTGTAATGTATTCTTAACATTCATTACATGTAGTCATGCAGTGAGGAACTGAAAGAGGAGCACCCCACTTCCTTAGTTAAAATAACCCTCTCTGAGAACCACCCATATGCTTGCCTGACAGATACCAATGCCCTGAGCTTCTGTTCTCCAGTAATAACAGATAATACTGGACCTCTCCAGCATATCCTCCCCTTTCCCTTTTCCTACTAACTTAAAAAGGCAAGTAGGCATAATGCCTCGTAACTGACATACATTGGCTCCATGAGCAACTGGGTCTTTAGTAATATCCAGTTCTTCTGAGTTTTGCTCAGGGCTGCAACTATTTATGCCATAGATCTGACACTGGACCTGAGATAGGCGCCCATACAGCTGACAGTGGACCCTGAGGTATGTGCCCATAGAGCTGATACTGAAACTGAGATATTTTATTTATTTTATTTTATTTAGCATTTGTTACCCAGGATAGTCCGACTGAAATGCAAGTGCCCATTTTCAGCGGAGTCCTGGGGAATAAAGCTCCATAAACATTAGAGAATAAAAACATACAAATTATATGAGCATACAATTCCAATATAAATGCAATAGAGATGAAACATGACAAAGCTTAAAAAATGGTTACAAGTGAATGGTAGAAGTGTTGCAGTAGTTAAAATTCCAATTTACAGCACTACCCATACCTGGGATGCATGAACAGATAACATTTTATACAATTTATACAATGAGCATAACTAGAGAGGCAGTCTGACAAGGTATTTCCTAGGATAAGCAGAGATATGATTTTAGGACGATCTTAAAAGAGGATGTACATTTTTGAAGTCTGAGGTCAGGAGGAAGGTTGCCCCATGTGTACGCAATTTCATGGGCAAAGAGAGAGTCTCCAGAGTTGTTTTTATGGTTTCAGTTAAAGCTTTGTTGCTAGACTGTAGTTGTCTATTAGAATTGTAGAAGTTAAAAAGGCCAATCAGAGCAGGTTTTTTTTTGGGGGGGGGGGATAGTACAGTATTTGGAGGGCTACACTGAGTTAATGGTACCTTAGTAGGATGGGGAATTCTAGCCAATGTAAGGTGTGCAGGGCGTGGCAATGGTGGGAGCATGATTTGGTATTAGCAGCAAATTTTGTGATTTTGTTGTAGCAGGTGGAAAGTTTATTCAAGTCAGTTTTATGTAGGTTTGTTAGTGTGGGGGAAGTATATAGAAGTGTAGATAGGAGATGGGCTCTTACTATGGCAATACGAGATTCAGGGGATAGATACCTTTTGCATCTGTAGAGGGAGCCTAAGGAGAGATATATGCCCATAGAGCAGACACTGGATCTGAGATATGTGCCCATAGAGCAGACACTGGACTTAAGATATGTGCCCATAGAGCAGACACTGGACCTGAGATATGTGCCCATAGAGCACACACTGGACCTGAGATATGTGCCCCTAGAACTGTCACTGGACCTGAGATATGTGCCCATAGAGCTGACAGTAGGTCTGAAATATGTGCTCATAGAGCAGACATTGGACCCGAGATATGTGCTCAAAGAGCTGACAGTGGACCTAAGATATGTGCCCATAGAGCTGACACTGGACTGGAGATATATGCCCATAGACCTGACACTGGACCTAAGATATGTGCCCATAGAGCTGACAGAGGACCAGAGATATGTGCCCATAGAGCTGACACTGGACCTGTGATATGTGCCGATAGAGCTGACATTCGACTGAGATATCTGCCCATAATGCTGACACTGGACCTCAGCTATGCACCCATAGAGCTGACACTGGACTTCAGATATCTGCCCATAAGAGCTGACACTGGACATGAGATATCTGTCCATAGAGCTGACACTGGACCTGAGATATGTGCCCATAGAGCAGAGACTAGACTTGAGATATGTGCCCATAGAGCTGACAGTGGACCTGAGATACGTGCCCATAGAGCTGACACTGGACTTGAGATATGTGCCCATAGAGCTGACACTGCACCTGAGATATGTGCCCATAGAGCTGAGAATGGACCTGAGATATGTGCCCATAGAGCTGACACTGGACCTGAGATATGTGCCCATACAGCTGACACTGGACCTGAGATATGTGCCCATAGAGCTGACACTGGACCTGAGATATAGGTTCATAGGTAGGTAATAAGCTATTGGCCCTAGGGCCTATATAAGCCTAGCTGAAAAGGTACCCTGGCTGTCGCCACCCAAGAAAATTATTTTCCTGTGCCCCTGTTCAGCAGAGCCACAGAAGTGATCCCCGGGGTGAATTTCCTATTTCCCATCCAATCATCAAGATTTTTCTTGAACAGTGCTAATGAGGAGCTTTGTTTGATATAGATAGGTAGATATAGATATGTGCCCATAGAGCTGAAACTGGACCTGAGATATGTGCCCATAGAGCAGACACTGGACTTGAGATAGGTGCCCATGGAGCTGATACTGAACCTGAGATATTTTACTGAACCTGAGATATTTTATTTATTTTATTTAGCATTTGTTATCCAGGATAGTCCGACTAGACAGCAAGTGTCCATTTTCAGCGGAGTCCTGTGGAAAAAAGCTCCATAAACATTACAGAAAAAAAACATACAAATTATGAGCATGAAATTCCAATATAAATGCAATAGAGATGAAACATGACAAAGCTTAAAAAATGGTTACAAGTGAATGGTAGAAGTGTTGCAGTAGTTAAAATTCCAATTTGCAGTATTGGCCATACCTGTGATGCATGAACAGATAACATTTTGTACAATGTATACAATGAGCATAACTAGAGAGGCAGTCTGACAAGGTATTTCCTAGGATAATCAGTATATATAAGGCGCATATATAAAAGTATTGGAAGAGCATAACACTTGTGTCATCCAGATATATCCCTATAGTTAGATGTGGCTTTATGGAGGTCCATTGCAGTTGCATAGATGGTTTGTGCAGAGATATGATTTGAGGAGGGGCTTAAAAGAGGATGTACATTTTTGAAGTCTGAGGTCAGGAGGAAGGATATTCCATGTTTTAGCAATTTCATGGGCAAAGAGATTCCCCAGAGTTGTTTTTACATAAGACGGTTTCAATTAAGGCTTTGCTGCTAGACTGTAGTTGTATATTAGAATTGTAGAAGTTAAAAAGGCCAATCAGAGCAGGGTTTTTTTAGGGGAAAGTACAGTATTTGGCAGGCTTTGTTGAGTTAATAGTTCCTTGGTAGGTTGCAGAACTCTAGCCAATGGTTACAAAACTCCAAAAACTAATTGATGTCAGGTTCATAGGTAGGTACTAGGCTATTGGCCCTAGGGCATAATTAAGCCTAGCCGAAATGTTTCGGCTTGTGCTACCCACATGGTTTAGTTACCTGCACCTCTGTCGAGCAGGGCTACAGAAGTGATTCCCGGGGTGAATTTCCTGTTCCCCATCTACTCATCAAGATTCTTCTCTCTCACATATATGGGGACCTTATTCCAGAGCAAGGGGAGTCTCTGGGACACGAATCTGTCCCTCCAACAAGTCCTGTTTATTGTTTAGGTCAGATTAAGGTCCCTAAAGTGTGCAGCTCGGGAAGATTTGGTTTTCCTTAGGTGGAGCATTTCCAGCAATTCGGAGTTTGACATAGCTTTGTATGTCGGGCAGAGATCACCTCTGAGTAGCCGGTATGCAACCGAGTACAGTTGAAGTTTTTTTAGCCTGGTGACATAGGGCATCTGTTTTAGGCCCGTTATCCTCTTGGTGAGGTATTTTTGAGGCCTCTCCATTTGTTGCAGGTATCTAGTAAGGTACATCCCGAATGGGGCATTGTACTCAATAATGGGTCTAATGAGTGATGAGTAGAGGGGGACAATACCTTTCTTTTTTCCAGATGCAAACCCCTTCATGATAAGGTGGGACATGCAGGATTTTCTAACCACTTTAGTGATGTGGTTATCGAAGGAGAGGTTACTATCCACCTGGGTCCCTAGGTCTCTTATCACACTCTCTGTGTTAAGTGAGCTGCCACCTATGTGGTAATTTGTGGGTACTTGTTTTTTCCCAAAGGAGATGACAATGCACTTTTTGGCATTTAGCTTGAGGCCATGATTTTGGCACCATATATCTGTTTCAGTGAGACCCTTTTGAAGGATATCTACATCAGTAGGAGTCTTAATTTTGGCACCTAGTTTGCAGTCATCTGGGAACTTTGTTAGCCATAGGCCCTCTGTGTTTGCTTGTACCTCGGTGAAGTAAATTCCAAACAGGAGAGGTCCCAAAACTGAGCCCTGGGGTACTCCATTTGTCACAAGTTTGGAGTCGGACCTAGCGTTTCCTATTTTCACTGTATGGGTTCTGTCTGTGAGCCAGTTAGCAACCCATCTTGTAACATGAGGGTTTATATTTAGGTTAGTGGGGAATGGTATCAAAGGCTTTTGCAAGGTCAAGGTATGCCGTGTGGAACACCTTTCCCTCATTATTTGCTTTGGTGACCATCTCGAAAACGTCAACCAGGTTTAGGAGACATGACCTGCCCTTTATGAAACCAAACTGGGTAGGGTCTAGGGTTTGTAGGTTCCCAATGTTGTTGTTTATGAGTTCCAAGATGATGCGCTCCATGGCCTTGCAGACGAGGCTCGTCAGGCTGATGGGGTGATAGTTCCCAGGGTCGGTAGTGGCTCCTCCCTCGTGAAGCGGGACAACCATTGCCATCTGCCACTCATTGGGCACATAGCCTGAGGTGAGGCTGTGGTTGAACATGGTATTTAGGTGAGGGATTCATTTGTTTTGGAGTTCATGTAACAAGCAGCCTGGGATGCTGTCTGGTCCCATGGATGCTGTGTTTTTTGCTTTAGAAAGTACCGTTTTTACCTGGGTGTCTGTGATTACAGGGTCAGCGCAATCTTCTGGTATGGAAATGGGCCCTTTGGGGGGTGAGGGTGGGGTGAAGTTTGCACTGAACCTATCTGCCAGTATATTGGCGATGTCGGTTGGTTCCGTGAATTTTGAACCATTATGCTGTAGCTCAGAGCAGATCTGCGAGTTGTTATTTAGGTTCTTGACATGGCTAAAAATGCTTTGTGGTTGTCTTTGGTGTCTGTTGCAATTTTTCTTTCATAGCTCGCCTTAGAGGATTTTATAAGGGATCTTAGCTATTTGCTAAGGTTGGTCAGGGAGCGCCTCCATTCCTAGGTTTTTACTCTTTTTTGTAATAATTTCTTGCTTTTATTATAGAGCTTGTTTATGGCTGGGGTCCACCAGACTGGTTTCCTTTTTTTGGAGGAATGGGTCTTGATTTTGTTTGGGATAGCACGGTCCATGCACTCATGTAAATGCTTGTAGAGTGATTTTGTGTAGGCTACAGCAGATTCAACCAAATTGTCATTCTGCTTGGGAGTAACGAAGTTTTCCACCTCTGTCTTAAGTAGCATAAAGTTTGCTTTGGAAAAGTTTTTCACTGTGATTTCCTTGGAGGGAGTGGTATGTAGATATCGAGGGTGATGAGTTTATGGTCTGATCTAACTAACGAGGAATTTACCTCGGGTATTGAGCACGTGTCCCCCATGTTGGTGATGACCAGGTGCAGTATATTGTTGCTCCTTGTGGGGGTGTTGATAAGCTGGTCCAGGGCATTTGAGTTAATATATTCCAGGAAGAGTTAAGCAAAGGTATTAGTACTTAAGTAGTTTTCCCAGTTGATGTTTGGGTAATTGAAATCACCCAGTATTAGGGTGTTTGGTTGGACTGTCATGTTTTCCAGTACCTTGAGGAACGAGGAGTTGGGGTCTTGGGGCAGGGATGGTGATCTGTAGCAAGCTACAATCTGGATTGCAGTTTTGCCCATTGTCAGTTGCACTTGGATGATCTCTGAGGCATCATACTTTGCAACTAGTCTGGAGGTGTGGTTATCCTTGATGAATATGGATACGCCTCCTCCCTTGGTGTTTTGGTCTGGGTTTTGTGGCCGAAATTTGTGGTATGAGTTGTAGCCTGGAATCACTGGGGTGCTCTCTTGAGCCTTGAACCAGATCTCAGTTACTGCACAAATATCGATGTTCTCTATTGTGACAAGAGCCTCGAGTGAGTGCATTCTGAGTTTTAAACTTCCGGCGTTGAGCAGCATTACCCTCAGTTTTTTGTCCCTGGTACTTATTATGGTGGTGGATTTGTCTTTTGAGCCTTACCTAAAAAAAGGCACTATGGGGGTGGCAAGAGCCTTGGCCAGTATCCTGAATCCCAGGGGTGACAGGTGCAAGCCATCTCTGGCAAAGCATCGTGGCTTGTCGAGCATGTCATCCCAGGCAGACAGATACTGGATCCCCCTTGAATGACACCAGAAACTTAGCCAATTGTTGAAATTTATCATTTTTTCCTTGTACTGAGGTATCATTCTGGGTCAAGGTAAGAAGCTACTCAAGGCTAGGGTCATACCCGCCTTGGTTACATGATCAGAGAGCTCTTCTGTGTCTCTTTTCATGTAGTCCAGGGAGGTACGTCTCAGGTCATTCACACCAACATGGACAATGACAGAGTCATATTTGCATTTGTTGTGGAGTGTCCTGAGTGCCTGTGTGAAGTGGCGGATTCTGGCACCCGACAAGCAGCTTACAGTAACCTTCTCTTTGTCCAGCCTGGTGAGTGGGACATCAGTGTGCCTGACTATGGAGTCTCCTATTACAAGTGTGTTAGGTATGATGTTATGCCTTATGGGCTGCGGTTGTGTGGCACGTTGGTTTTGGAGATTATGTGTTGGTTGCAGTGTGTTTGTGGGTGGAGGTTGCTTGCATGTCTGCTTTGGAGGTCTCTGTTGTTTCCGCAGATTTTTATTTAGAGCCTCCAAGTATGTCTTTGTGTATCTATGTGTGGGATTTGCAGTTGCAGGTGTGGTGGGTCTATGTGTAGTACGTGGGATGTTGCAGGTTGTTACCTTCTCCTCTTGACTGTCTATTCCAGTCGTGGCTGGAGAGAGCTTTGCCTCAAGTTTTACTGTGTAAGTGCATCTCTTGCAGATTTTGGTGTCATGTGGTAGGAGGAGTAGGTTGTCTGTGTACATGAGGCAGTTGTGACATTGCCTCAGGATGCCCAGATTCATTAGGTGAACAGGATAATACACTGGGAACTGGCCCTTGGACATGCCTGAATGGGTTGAGGAACTTTTTCTTGTTAAGCTGGTGGGGGAGAGTAATTTGACTGTTTCCTTCAAACAAATGTTGGGGATCGAGTGCTATAGTTTATTAATGCTTCTGTCACTTTTTAGAGCAAGTGCTAGTCCAAAAGCACTGATTTGAGTGCTAAAACTGGAAGAACTGGCTAGTACTAAGGGAAAAAAACTGAAGAGCCGGGGATAGTTTAACCCTAGCTAACCGCCGCTGCACTATGCACAAAACCATGCAAATGCATTTTTTATATCAGAAAGATGAAAGAGATAGAAATTAGCCCAAAATGGCCAATAAAACTACAATTTCTGGGCTGAAACCACTCCTCCAAGGACAGGTAGGCTGTTCAAAGCTCCCCACTTTCACTGGTGAACAGAGACACTTCCTTCTATCCAAGTAAGGTATGGGCAACACAGAAGCTTAAACACAGTCCAGGTATCAGCAAATATCTGAAAACCAGACTTTTCTAGCTTAAAAAGGTGGGAAATGGGAAGATTTTTTTTTTTTCAAAATTAAAACAGATACAGCAGAAAAAATACTTTTAAAGTACAGAAACAGCTGTCGCACTTGAGTGTGAAGCACTTTCATTTATTCCAGTGGATAAATATTTGCACAAATAAATATATATAATATAGTGTTCAAAATTACATGATTGTATGATTTTTGACACACACACACACACACACACACATATATATATATATATATATATATATATATATATATATATATATATATATATATATATATATAGTGTGTCTGTGTGTAAATATGTTTTATATACATAGTGCGGAATGTCTTTATTTAATTTTTTTATTTTTTAATATTTGAATGAGTTGTAGGAAGTAATGTCATCTTGGAAGACAATATAAAAATGTGACTTCCGGGTTTTTACTTGTCTGATGAAGTTTATCCACTGGAATAAATGAAAGCGCTAACACTAATCAGTTTTCAGAGCTTTTGTAACCGTTGCCTTTTCTGTTTTACCTTTAAAGTTGTTTGTTTTGTTTTTTGATTTCGGTTGAATTCTAGCCAATGTAAGGTGTGCAGGGTGTGGCAGTGGTGGGAGTGTCATTTGGCATTGGCAGCAAATGTAGTGATTTTGTTGTAGCAGGTGTCAAGTCAAGTCAAAGAAAACTCTATTGTCATTCAGAACTACACAGCAGTGTAGCTGAACGAAATTACAATGCTTCATTCTCAATGCAGGAAACAGTTGCACATATAGATAGAGAAAAATTAATAAAATATCACAGTAGAAATTTAATAAGTAACAATTAGTAAGTTAAGTAGGACAGCAGTGACCCACACCCATCCCAGAACAGGAGACAAGGAAGACAAGGAACAATATGAAGGTAATATTGTCAAAGTAAAACTGAAACAATAGCAGCATATCTATGATTAGACTGAATTATTGCACAGTTTGTATATTGCACTTTACAGTCCTTCATTGTGTAGGTGAGCCACCTTAGTATTGCAATTAGTTACTGCACATCCATAAAATAAGCCCCTTGATGGGCTAGTTATGTAACAGATGTCATGGTTCATTTTTCCAAAGAGTTCAATAGTCTAATAGAGAGCGGAAAGAAACTGTTTTTTAGTCTGTTGGTCTTACAATGCAGGCTTCTGTATCTCCTACCAGAGGATAGGTGAGTGTACAGACCATTGGCAGGATCTGTTGGATCGCTGGAAATCTTTTTGGCCCTGTCTATGCACTGGCATTTGTGTAGATCTTCTAGAGGAGTAAGGGAGGCGCCAATGATTCTTTCTGCTGACCTTAAAACTCTCTTGAGAGCCTTCCGATCCTGATTATTACAGCTCCCATACCAGACTGCAATGCTGTTGGTCAGGACACTTCCAATGGTGCCCCTATAAAAGTTCTGAAGTAGGGAGCTTGGTAATTTTGCCTTCCTAAGTTTCCTTAGAAAGTGCAAGTGTTGCTGACTGACTAGGAAAAGTTGTCCGTGAGATAAAGACCCAAGAACTTTGTACTCTTGACCCTTTCCACTGTCATCCCTTTCATCACTAGACATTTGTGTGGTACTGGAGATCTTCTGAAATCAACAATCCACTCCTTTGTCTTGCTGACATTCAGTGCTAGATTGTTGCTGTCACACCAGACCAGTAGTTGATCAATCTCGTTCCTGTAGGCCTCCTCCTCTCCATCTTTGACCAGGCCTATAATAGTGGTGTCATCCGAGAATTTGATGATCCTATTCATCTCGTGTGTGGCCATGCAGTCTTGTGTCAGCAGAGTGAAAAGGAGAGGGCTTAAGACACACCCCTGTGGTACTCCTGTGTTCAGGATGATACTTCCGGAGCTGTTGTTTCCCACATGAACCTTTTGAGGCCTTTCTGTAAGGAAGCTCAGAATCCAATTGCATAAATGAGAGTCTATGCCCAGTTAAAGTAGCTTCGATATCAGATTCTGAGGGATGACAGTGTTGAAGGCAGAACTGAAATCGATGAATAGCAGTCTTGCATAGTGGTGTTTGCCTTCTAAGTGGGTCAGTGTTTCCCGGAGAGCTAGTGAGATGGCATCCCCTGTACTGCGGTTTGTCCTATATGTGAATTGCAGTTCATCCAGTGACACAGGTAAGTTTGAGACTATATGATCTTTGACCAGCCTCTCCAAGCACTTCATTACCATCAAGGTTAAAGCAACTGGTCGGTAGTCATTCAGAGTTGTTGTCTGTGGTTTCTTGAGTAGAGGAATGATAATCATCTCCGTGAAGCATTTCAGAACACTGGCTAGATAGAGTGAAGTGTTGAAGATGTAGTGGAGCCGGCTTTGTCACACATTCCCTTAGTACCCAGCCCATGATGTTGCCAGGGGCAGTTGCTTTCCTTGGGTTGACACTTTTTAGGGTTCTGGTGACATTGATTGTATTGAAGCTCGGCACCACTGCATCCTTGTCTTCAGGGATTCTGCATGCTGTTGTTTTGTTGTTAGCATCAAACCTACTGAAGAATTTGTTCAGTTGGTTCAGAAACTCAATGCTATTATCACATGAAGCTGATGTAGGCTTGTAGTTGGTGATGGTTTGAATTCCTTTCCATAGTTGCCTGGTATCCTTCTGGTCCCTGAAGTGATTTTGGATGTTTCTGCCATAGGATCTTTTCACCTCTTTGATACCTTTGTTCAGTTTGGCTCTGGCCACACTTAAAGCTTCCATATTTTGGGATTTGAAAGCTGCATTTCTTACTTTCAAGAGCTTGTACACCTCACTAGTTAGCCAAGGTTTTTGATTTGCCCATATGGTGATGAGTGTGGTGGCTGTTACATCCTCCACACACTTAGAAATGTAGGCTGTGACTGACTCAGTGTTTGTTTCCAAGTCAACATAGTTGTTTGTCACAGCAGCCTCTCAAAACCCTAACCAGTCTGTACAGTTGATGTAGTCTTGTAGAGATGAGATTGCTCCCTCAGGCCAGATCTTTATTTGTTTTCTAGTCAGTGTATTGATTTTCAGTATGGATTTATAAGCTGGAACCAACATGCTGGCTAGGTGGTCAGAGCTCCCTAGATGTGGATAAGGTTTTGCTTTATATGCACCTTTGATGTTAGTGTAGACCTTATCCAGTACATTTACCCCCCTTACATGCCGGTGGTAGTGGGGTAATACAGTCTTTAGGTTAGCCTGATTGAAGTCTCCTGCAATTACTACTTCATGCTGTGGATTTCTGTTTTGCAGGTCACTTATAGACTGATGTAAGGTGGACAGAGCGTCACTGATATTTGCATCAGGTGGGATGTAGACTGCTGTGATGCATATTCCATTAAAAACTCTTGGCAGGTAGAAGGGCCTGCATTTTAGTGACAGAATTTCAATGTTTTCTGAGCAGAAGGTGGTGGTCACTACACAGTTGCTGTACCAGTTGTTATTAACATATATACACACTCCCCCTCCTCTGGACTTACCACATAGTGACTGAATTGCGTCTGCTCTGAATAAAGTCAAGCCCTATACATTTACTGTGCTATCACTGATATTTTGGATTAACCACGTTTCAGTAAACACAAATAAATATTTCTCACCTTGTTTTGTGATGAGAGTTCCAGTCTTAAGTGATCCATCTTATTTTCAAGTGAGCATGCATTGGCTAGTTGTATGGAGGGAAGTGCAGGCCTGTGAGGGCTCACCTTCAGTCTGACTGAAATTCCTGCTCTGGTGCCTCTTTTCCTCAATCTGGTACATCTTTTCCTTTTTTTGTGACTATCAGTTGCCATGAATGTGTGATCTTCTCAAAGTTTGCACTCATCTCCATGTTCCAGCAAAATCCTTAGCTGTATTAGTTCTTGTAGTATGTTTGAGCTTACATCCTCACTGTAAGAAGGTGATCAAACCCACTGCATAATGAAAATGCAGATGCAATTTTAAACAGATTCTCAGCACTGTAACTTCATCTAACCATGTTTCATTCCTCTTTAACTGCTTTTCTTGAAGTTTCTGGTAAAAAAGAAGACAAAAGAAGCATTTTCCTGATGAGATCTGAAGCAGATGCTGCCATTAGGCACTGCCCCTTTTTTATTAAAGATATTAAAGTTTATTCAAGTCAGTTTTATGTAGGTCTGTTAGTGTGGGGGAAGCATATAGTTGTGTAGATAGGAAGTGGGTTCTGGCTATGGCAATATGAGATTTAGAGGAAAGATACTTTTTGCATCTGTAGAGGGAGCCAAGGGACAAATGTGTGCCCATAGAGCTGATACTGGACCTGAGATATGTGCCCATAAAGCTGACACTGGACCTCAAATATGTGCCCACAGAGCTGACAGTGGACCTGAGATATGTCCCGATAGAGCTGATACTACACCTGAGATATGTGCCCATAGAACAGACACTGGACCTCAGATATGTGCCCATAGAGCTGACACTTGACCTGAGATATGTGCTCATAGAGCTAACACTGGACCTGAGATTTGAGCCCATAGAGCTGAAAGTGAACCTTGGATATGTGCCCATAGTGCTGACAGTGGACCTGAGATATATGCCAATAGAGCTGAGAGTGGACCTGAGATATGTGCCCATACAGCTGACAGTGGACCGGAGATATGTGTCTATAGAGCTGACACTGGACCTGAGATATGTGCTCATAGAGCTAACAATGGACCTGAGATATGTGCCCATAGAGCTGAGAATGGACCTGGAATATGTGCCCATTGTGCTGACAGTTGACCTGAGATATGTGCCAATAGAGCTGAGAGTAGACCTGAGATATGTGCCCATAGAGCTGACAGTGGACCAGAGAAATACGCCTATACAGCTGACACTGGACATGAGATATGTGCCCACAGAGCAGACACTGGACCTGAGATATGTGCCCATAGAGAAGACACTGGACCTGAGATATGTGCCCACAGAACTGACACTGCACCTGAGATATGTGCCCATAGAGCTGACACTGGACTTGATATATGTGCCCATAGAGCTGACACTGCACCTGAGATATGTGCCCATAGAATTGACACTGCACCTGAGATATGTGCCCATAGAGCAGACACTGGACCTGAGATATGTGCCCATAGAACTGACACTGGACCTGAGATATGTGCCCATATAGCTGACAGTAGATCTGAAATATGTGCTCCTAGAGCAGACATTGGACCTGCGATATGTGCCCAAAGAGCTGACAGTGGACCTAGGATATGTGCCCATAGAGCTGACACTAGATCTCAGATATGTGCCCATAGAGCTGACACTTGACCTGAGATATGTGCTCATAGAGCTAACACTGGACCTGAGATCAGAGCCCATAGAGCTGAAAGTGAACCTTGGATATGTGCCCATAGTGCTGACAGTGGACCTGAGATATGTGCCCATAGAACTGGCACTGAACCTGAGATATGTGCCCATAGAGCAGACACTGGACCTGAGATATGTGCCCATAGAACTGGCACTGAACCTGAGATATGTGCCCATACAGCTGAGTGGACCTGGGATATGTGCCCATAGAGCTGACAGAGGACCTGAGATATGTGCCCATAGAGCTGACAGTAGATCTGAAATATGTGCTCCTAGAGCAGACATTGGACCTAAGATATGTGCCCATAGAGCTGACACTGGATCTCAGATATGCGCCCATAGAGCTGACACTGGACCTGAGGTATGTGCCCATAGAGCAGACACTGGACCTGAGATATGTGCCCATAGAACTGACACTGAATCTGAGATATGTGCCCATAGAGTTGAGTGGACCAGAGATATGTGCCCATAGAGCTGACAGAGGACCTGAGATATGTGCCCGTAGAGCTGACAGAAGATCTGAAATATGTGCTCCTCGAGCAGACATTAAACCTAAGATATGAGCCCATAGAGCTGACACTGGAGCTCAGATATCTGCCCATAGAGCTGACACTGGACCTGAGATATCTGCCCATAGAGCTGACACTGGACCTGAGATATGTGCCCATAGAGCTGACACTGTACCTGAGATATGTATTTATTTAAGATTTGTTATCCAGGATAGTCCGACTGGACAGAAGTGCCCATTTTCAGTGGAGTCCAGGGGAAAAAGCTCCGTAAACATTACAGGATAAAAACATACAAATTACATGAGCATACAATTCCAATATAAATGCAATAGAGATAAAACATGAAAAAGCTTAAAAAATGGTTACAAGTGAATGGCAGAAGTGTTGCAGGAGTTAAAATTCCAATTTTGCAGCACTGCCCATACATGGGATGCATGAACAGATAACATTTTGTACAATGTATGCAATGAGCATAACTAGAGACAGTCTGACAAGGTATTTCCTAAGATGAACCATATATAAGACATATATATATATATATATATATATATATATATATATATATATATATATAATTAGATGTGGCTATATGGAGATCCATTGCAGTTGCATAGATGGTTGGTGCAGAGATATGATTTGAGGAGGGTCTTAAAAGATCACATGCATTTTTGATGTCTGAGTTCAGGAGGAAGGTTGTTCCATGTTTTAGCAATTTCATGTCCAAAGAGAGATTCCCCAGAGTTGTTTTTACATAAGACAGTTTCAATTAAGGCATTGTTGCTAGACTGTAGTTGTCTATTAACATTGTAGAAGTTAAAAATCCTGATCAGAGTGGGGGGTTGGGATACTACAGTATTTGGTGGGCTAGGTTGAGTTAATGGTACCTTAGTAGGTTGAGGAATTCTAGACAATGTAAAGTGCATAAAGCGTGGCAATGGTGGGAGCGTGATCTGGTATTAGCTGCAAATTTAGTGATATTGTTGTAGCAGGTGGAAAGTTTATTCAAGTCAGTTGTATGTAGGTTTGTTAGTGTGGGGGAAGCATATAATAGTGTAGATATGAGGTGGGTTCTGTCTATGGCAATAGGAGATTCAGAAGATAGATACCTTTTCCAATTTGTAGAGGGAGCCTAGGGAGGGATTTGTGCCCAGAAAGCTGACACTGGACCTGAGATATGTGCCCATAGAATTGACACTGGACCTGAGATGTGTGTCCACACAGCTTACAGTGGACCTAAGATATGTGATAATAGAGCTGATACTAGATCTGAGATATGTGTCCACAGACCTGACACTGGACCTGAGGTATGTGCCCACAGAGCTGAGAGTGGACTTGAGATATGTGGCCATAGGGCAGACACTGGACCTGAGATATGGTCCCATAGAGCAGACACTGGACCTGAGATATGTTCCCATACAGCTGACACTGGACCTGAGGTATGTGCCTATAGAGCTGACATTAGACTGAGATATCTGCCCATAGAGCTGACACTGCACCTGAGATATGTGCCCATAGAGCTGACATTGGACATGAGATATGTGCCCATAGAGCTGACACTCCACCTGAGATATGTGCCCATAGAGCTGGCAATGGACCTGAGATATGCGCCCATAAAGCTGACAGTGGACCTGACATATGTGCCCATAGAGCAGACACTGAACCTGAGATATGTTCCCATAGAGTAGACACTGGACCTGAGATATGTTCCCATTGACCAGACAGAGGACCAGAGATATGTTCCCATAGAGCTGACACTAGACCTGAGATATATGTCCATAGAGCTGACACTGTACCTGAGATATGTGCCATAGAGCTGACACTGGACCTGAGATATGTGCCCATAGAGCTAACATTCGACTGATATATCTGCCCATAGAACTGACACTGCACCTGAGATATGTGCCCATAGAGCTGACACTCCACCTGAGATATGTGCCCACAGAGCTGACACTGGACCTGAGATATGTGCCCATAGAGCTGACAGTGGACCTGAGATATGTGCCCAAAGATCTGACAGTGGACCTGAAATATGTGACCATAGAGCAGACACTGAACCTGAGGTGTGTTCCCATAGAGTGGACACTGGACCTGAAATATGTTCCCATAGAGCAGACCCTGTACCTGAGATATGTTCCCATAGAACTGACACTGGGCCTGAGATATGGTCCCATAGAGCAGACACTGGACCTGAGATATGTGCTCATAGAACTAACACTGGACCTGAGATATGTGCCCATAGAGCTGAGAGTGGACCTGGGATATGTGCCCATAGTTCTGACAGTGGAACTGAGATATGTGCCAATACAGCTGAGAGTGGACCTGAGATATATGCCCATAGAGCTGATAGTGGACCAGAGATATGCGCATATACAGCTGACACTGGACCTGAGATATGTGCCCATAGAGCAGCCACTGAACCTGAGATATGTGGCCATAGAGAAGACACTGAACCTGAGATATGTGGCCATAGAGATGACACTGGACCTGAGATATGTGCCCACAGAACTGACACTGCACCTGAGATATGTGCCCATAGAGCTGACACTGGACTTGAGATATGTGCCCATAGAGCTGACACTGCACCTGAGATATGTGCCCATAGAACTGACACTGCACCTGAGATATGTGCCCATAGAGCAGACATTTGACCTGAGATATGTGCCCATAGAACTGACACTGAACCTGAGATATGTGCCCATAGAGCTGAGTGGACCTGGGATATGTGCCCATAGAGCTGAAAGGGGACCTGAGATATGTGCCCATAGAGCTGACAGTAGATCTGAAATATGTGCTCCTAGAGCAAACATTGGACTTAAGATATGTGCCCATAGAGCTGACACTGGATCTCAGATATGTGCCCACAGAGCTGGCACTGGACCTGAGATATGTGCCCATAGAGCTGTCAGTGGACCTGAGATATGTGGCCATAGAGCTGACAGTGGACCTGAGATATGCGCCCATAGAGCTGACACTGAACCTGAGATATTTATTTATTTAAGGTTTGTTATCCAGGATAGTACGACTGGACAGAAGTGCCCATTTTCAGCAGAGTCCATGGGAAAAAAGCTCCGTAAACATTACAGAATAAAAACATACAAATTACATGAGCATACAATTCCTATATAAATGCAATGGAGATGAAACATGACAAAGCTTAAAAAATAGTTACAAGTGAATGGTAGAAGTGTTGCAGTAGTTAAAATTCCAATTTGCAGTATTGGCCATACCTGTGATGCATGAACAGATAACATTTTGTACAATGTATGCAATGAGCATAACTAGAGACAGTCTGACAAGGTATTTCCTAAGTTGAACCGTATATCAGACACACACGCATATATATATACGTATATATATATATATATATATATATATATATATATATATATATATATATATATATAAAGCCTTGGCAGAGCACAACACTTGTGTCATCCAGATATATCCCTATAGTTAGATGTGGCTTTATGGAGGTCCATTGCAGTTGCATAGATGGTTTGTGCAGAGATATGATTTGAGGAGGGTCTTAAAAGAGAATTTTTGAAGTCTGAGGTCAGGAGGAAAGCTGTTCTATGTTTTAGCAATTTTATGGGCAAAGAGAGATTCCCCACATTTGTTTTTACATAAAACAGTTTCAGGTAAGACTTTTTTGCTAGACTGTATTTGTCTATTAGCATTGTAGAAGTAAAAAATGCCGATCAGAGCAGGGGATTTTTGGGGGGAGAGTAAAGTATTTTTTGGGCTAGGTTGAGTTAATGGTACCTTAGTAAGTTGGGGAACTCTAGCCAATGTAAGCTGTGTTGGAAGGGATAATGGTTGGAGCGTGATTTGGCATTGGCAGCAAATTTAGTGATATTGTTGTAGCAGGTGGAAAGTTTATTCAAGTCAGTTTTATGTAGGATTGTTAGTGTGGGGGAAGCATATAGTAGTGTAGATAGGAGGTGGGTTCTGTCTATGACAATACGAGATTCAGAGGATAGATACCTTTTGCATTTGTAGAGGGAGACTAGGGAGAGATATGTGTCTATAGAGCTGACAGTGAACCTGAGATATGTGCCCATAGAATTGACACTGGACCTGAGCTGTGTGCCCACAGAGCTTACAGTGGACCTAAGATATTTGCCAATAGAGCTGATACTAGATCTGAGATATGTGTCCATAGAGCTGACACTGGACCTGAAATATGTGCCCATAGAGCAGACACTGGACCTGAGATAAGTGCCCATAGAGCTGACACTCGACCTGAGATATGTGCCCATAGAGCTGAGAGTGGACCTGGGAGATGTGCCAACAGAGCTAACAGTGGACCTCAGATATGTGCCCAAAGAGCTGAGAGTGGACTTGAGATATGTGGCCATAGGGCAGACACTCGACTTGAGATATGGTCCCATAGAACAGACACTGGAACTGAGATGTGTTCCTATACAGCTGACACTGGACCAGAGATATGTGCCTATAGAGCTGACATTTGACTGAGATATCTGCCCATAGAGCTGACACTGCACCTGAGATATGTGCTCATAGAGCTGACACTGGACATGAGATGTGTGCCCATAGAGCTGACACTCCACCTGAGATATGTGCCCGTAGAGCTGGTACTGGACCTGAGATATGCCCCCATAAAGCTGACAGTGGACCTGACATATGTGCCCATAGAGCAGACACTGAATCTGAGATATGTTCCCATAGAGTAGACAGTGGACCTGAGATATGTTCCCATTGACCAGACAGAGGACCAGAGATATGTTCCCATAGAGATGACACTAGACCTGAGATATATGTCCATAGAGCTGACACTGTACCTGAGATATGTGCCATAGAGCTGACACTGGAACTGCGATATGTGCTCATAGAGCTGAAATTGGACCTGAGACATGTAGCCATAGAGCAGACACTGGACCTGAGATATGTGCCCATAGAGCTGACACTCCACCTGAGATATGCACCCATAGAGCTGACAATGGACCTGAGATATGTGCCCAAAGATCTGACAGTGGACCTGAAATATGTGCCCATAGAGCAGACACTGAACCTGAAATATGTTCCAATAGTGTAGACACCGGACCTGAAATATGTGCCCATAGAACAGACACTGAAACTGAGATATGTTCCCATAGAGCTGACACTGGATCTGAGATATGGTCCCATAGAGCAGACACTGGACCTGCGATATGTGCCCATAGAGCTAAGAGTGGACCTGGGATATGTGCCCATAGTGCTGACAGTGGACCATAGATGCACCAATAGAGCTGAGAGTGGACATGAGATATGTGAGCATAGAGCTGACAGTGGACCTGAGATAGGTGCCCAAAGAGCTGACAGTGCACCTGGAATATGTGCCCATAGAGCTGACAGTGGACCTGAGATATGTTCCCATAGAGCTGACACTGGACCTGAGATATGGTCCCATAGAGCTGGCACTGGACCTGAGACATGTGCCCATAGAGCTAATATTCGACTGAGATATCTGCCCCTAGAACTGACACTGCACCTGAGATATGTGCACAAAGAGTTGACACTGGACATGAGATATGTGCCCATACAGCTCACACTCCACCTGAGATATGTGCCTATAGAGCTGACACTGGACCTGAGATATTCACCCATAGAGCTGACAGTGGACCTGAGATATGTGCCCAAAGAGCTGACAGTGGACCTGAAATATGTGCCCATAGAACTGACATTCGACTGAGATATCTGCCCATAGAACTGACACTGCACCTGAGATATGTGCCCATAGAGCTGACACTGGACCTGAGATATGGTCCCATAGAGCTGACACTGGACCGGAGATATGTGCCTATAGAGCTGACATTCGACTGAGATATCTGCCCATAGAGCTGACACTGCACCTGAGATATGTGCCCATAGAGCTGACATTGGACATGAGATATGTGTCCATAGATCTGACACTCCACCTGAGATATGTGCCCATAGAGCTGGCACTGAACCTGAGATGTGTTCCCATAGAGTAGACACTGGACTTCAGATTTTTTCCCATAGACTAGACAGAGGACCAGAGATATGTTCCCATACAGCTGACACTAGACCTGAGATATGTGCCCATAGAGCTGACACTGTACCTGAGATATGTGCCATAGAGCTGACACTGGAACTGAGATATGTGCTCATATAGCTGACATTGGACCTGAGATATGTGACCATAGAGCAGACACTGGACCTGAGATATGGGCCCATAGCGCTGACACTGGTCCTGAGATATGCTCCCATAGAACTGACAGTGGACCTGAGATATGTGCCCAAAGATCTGACAGTAGACCTGAAATATGTGCCCACAGAGCAGACACTGAACCTGAAATATGGTCCCATAGAGCAGACACTGGACCTGAGATATGTGCTCATAGAGCTAACACTGGACCTGAGATATGTGCCCATAGAGCTGAGAGTGGACCTGAGATATGTGCCCATAGTGCTGACAGTGGACCTGAGATATGTGTCAATAGAGCTGAGAGTGGACATGAGATATGTGCCCATAGAGCTGACAGTGGACCAGAGAGATGCGCCTATACAGCTGACACTGGACTTGTGATATGTGCCCATAGAGCTGACACTGGACTTGAGATATGTGCCCATGGAGCTGACACTGCACCTGAGATATGTGCCCATAGAACTGACACTGCACCTGAGATATGTGCCCATGGAGCAGACACTGGACCTGAGATATGTGCCCATAGAACTGACACTGAACCTGAGATATGTGCCCATAGAGCTGAGTGGACCTGGGATATGTGCCCATAGAGGTGACAGAGAATCTGAGATATGTGCAAATAGAGCTGACAGTAGATCTGAAATATGTGCTCCTAGAGCAGACATTGGACCTAAGATATGTGCCCATAGAGCTGACACTGAATCTCAGATATGTGGCCATAAAGCTGACACTGGAACTGAGATATGTGCCCATAGAGCTGACACTGGACCTGAGATATCTGCCCATAGAGCTGACACTGGACCTCCGATATGTGCCATAGAGCTGACATTGGACCTGAGATATGTGACTATAGAGCTGACAGTGGACCTGAGATATGTGCCCAAAGATCTGACAGTGGACCTGAAATATGTGCCCACAGAGCAGACACTGAACCTGAGATATGTTCCCATAGAGCAGACACTAGACCTGAGGTATGTGCCTATAGAGCTGACACTGGACCTGAGATATGTGCCCATAGAGCTAACACTGGATCTGGGAGATGTGCCAAAAGGGCTAACAGTGGACCTCAGATATGTGCCCATAGAGCTGAGAGTGGACTTGAGATATGTGGCCATAGAGAAGACACTGGACCTGAGATATGGTCCCATAGAGCAGACACTGGACCTGAGATAAGTTTACATAGAGCTGGCACTGGACCTGAGATATGTGCCTATAGAGCTGACATTCGACTGAGATATCTGCCCATATAGCTGACACTGCACCTGAGATATGTGCCCATAGAGCTGACATCGGACATGAGATATGTGCCCTTAGATCTGACACTCCACCTGAGATTTGTGCCCATAGAGCTGGCACTGAACCTGAGATGTGTTCCCATAGAGTAGACACTGGACTTGAGATATGTTCCCATTGACCAGACAGAGGACCAGAGATATGTTCCCATAGAGCTGACACTAGACCTGAGATATGTGCCCATAGAGCTGACACTGTAACTGAGATATGTGCCATAGAGCTGACACTGGAACTGAGATATGTGCTCATAGAGCTGACATTGGACCTGAGATATGTGGCCATAGAGCAGACACTGGACCTGAGATATGGGCCCATAGCGCTGACACTGGACCTGAGATATGCGCCCATAGAGCTGACAGTGGACCTGAGATATGTGCCCAAAGATCTGACAGTAGACCTGAAATATGTGCCCACAGAGCAGACACTGAACCTGAGATACGTTCCCATAGAGCTGACACTGGATCTGAGATATGGTCCCATAGAGCAGACACTGGACCTGAGATATGTGCTCATAGAGCTAACACTGGACCTGAGATATGTGCCCATAGAGATGAGAGTGGACCTGGGATATGTGCCCATAGTGATGACAGTGGACCTGAGATATGTGCCAATAGAGCTGAGACTGGACCTGAGATATGTGCCCATAGAGCTGACAGTGGACCTGAGATATGATGCCATAGAGCTGACTCTGGACCTGAGATATGTGCCCATAGAGCTAATATTCGACTGAGATATGTCCCCATAGAGCTGACACTGGACATAAGATATGTGCCCATAGTGCTGACAGTGGACCTGAGATATGTGCCAATAGAGCTGACAATGGACCTGAGATATGTCCCCATAGAGCTGACACTGGACCTGAGATATGGTCAAATAGAGCTGACACTGGACCTGAGATATGTGCCCATAGAGCTGACAGTGGACCTGAGATATGTGCCCAAAGAGCTGACAGTGGACCTGAAATATGTGCCCCTAGAGCAGGCACTGAAACTGAGATATGTTCCTGTACAGTAGGCACTGGACTGAGATATGTTCCCATTGACCAGACAGAGGACCTGAGATATGTTCCCATAGAGCTGACACTAGACCTGAGATATGTGCCAATAGAGCTGAGAGTGGACCTGAGATATGTGCTCATCGAGCTGACAGTGGACCTGAGATATGTTCCCATAGAGCTGACACTGGACATGAGATATGTTCCCATAGAGCTGACACTGGACCTGAGATATGCACCCATAGAGCTGACAGTGGACCTGAGATATGTGCCCAAAGAGCTGACAGTGGACCTGAAATATGTGCCCATAGAGCAGGCACTGAAACCGAGATATGTTCCCATAGAGTAGACATTGGACTGAGATATGTTCCCATTGACCAGATAGAGGACCTGAGATGTGTTCCCATAGAGCTGACACTGGACCTGAGATATGGTCCCATAGAGCTGACACTGGACCTGAGATATGTGCCCATAGAGCTGACACTGTACCTGAGATATGTGCCATAGAGCTGACACTGGACCTGAGATGTTCCCATAGAGCTAAAATTCGACTGAGATATCT
This sequence comes from Protopterus annectens, assembly GCF_019279795.1. Lineage (NCBI taxonomy): Eukaryota > Metazoa > Chordata > Ceratodontiformes > Protopteridae > Protopterus > Protopterus annectens. The sequence goes on from NC_056731.1 coordinate 474,252,664, forward strand.
GCCCATAGAACTGACACTGCACCTGAGATATGTGCCCATAGAGCTGACACTCCACCTGAGATATGTGCCCATAGAGCTGACACTAGACTTGACATATGCACCCATAGAGCTGACAGTGGACCTGAGATATGTGCCCAAAGAGCTGACAGTGGACTTGAAATATGTGCCCATAGAGCTGACATTCGACTGGGATATTTGCCCATAGAACTGACACTGCACCTGAGATATGTGCCCATAGAGCTGACACTGGACCTGAGATATGGTCACATAGCGCTGACACTCCACCTGAAATATGTGCCCATAGAGCCGACATTCGACTGAGATATGTGCCCATAGAACTGACATTGCACCTGAGATATGTGCCCATAGAGATGAGACTGGACATGAGATATGTGCCCATAGAGCTGACACTCCACCTGAGATATGTGCCTATAGAACTGACACTGGACTTGAGATATGCGCCCATAGAGCTGACAGTGGACCTGAGATATGTGCCCAAAGAGCTTACACTGGACCTGAAATATGTGCCCATAGAGTAGGCACTGAAACTGAGATATGTTCCTGTAGAGTAGACACTGGACTGAGATATGTTCCCATTGACCAGACAGAGGACCTGAGATATGTTCCCATAGAGCTGACACTAGACCTTAGATATGTGCCCTTAGAGCTGACACTGTGCCTGAGATATGTGCCATAGAGCTTACACTGGAACTGAGATATGTGCTTATAGAACTGACATTGGACCTGAGATATGTGGCCATAAAGCAGACATTGGACCTGAGATATGTGCCCGTAGACCATTCTCTGGACCTGAGATATGTGCCCATAGAAGTGACAGTGGACCTGAGATATGTGCCCATACAGCTGACACTGCACCGGAGATATGTGCCGATAGAACTGACAGTGGACCTGAGATATGTGACCATAAAGCTGAAAGTTGACCTGAGATATGTGCCCATTGAGCTGACACTGTACCTGAGATATGTACCCATAGGGCAGACACTGGACCAGAGATATGTGCCCTTAGAGCTAACGGTGGACTGAAGGTATGTGCCCATAGAGCTGGCACTAGAAATGAAATATGTGCCCATAGAGCTGACATTTGGCCTGAGATATGTGCCCATAGAGCTGACACTGGACTTGAGACGTGCCCATAGAGATGACACTGCAACTGATATATGTGCCCATAGAGATGACACTGGACCTGATATATGTGCCCATAGAGATGACACTGTGCCTGAGATATGTGCCCATAGAAGTGACAGTGGTCCTGAGATATGTGCTCATAGAGCTGACAGTGGACCTGAGGTATGTGCCCATAGACCTGACAGTGGAACTGAGATATGTGCCCATGGAGCTAACACTGGACCTGAGATATGTGCCCATAGAGCTGACAGTGGACCTGAGATACGTGCCCATAGAGCTGACACTACACCTGAGATATGTGCCGATAGAGCTGTCAGTGGACCTGAGATATGTTCCCATAGAGTTGACAGTGCACCTGAGATATGTGCCCATACAGCTGACAGTGGACCTGAGATATGTGCCCATAGAATTGACACTGAACCTGAGATATTTTATTTATTTAACATTTGTTATTCAGGATAGTCCAACTGGACAGTAAGTGCCCCTTTTCAGCAGAGTCCATGGGAAAAAAGCTCCATAAACATTACAGAATAAAAACATACATATTACATGAGCACACAATTCCAATATAAATGCAATAAAGATTAAACATGACAAAGCTTACAAAATGGTTGCAAGTGAATGGTATAAGTTTTGCTGTAGTTAAAATTCCAATTTGCAGCACCACCCATACCTGGGATGCATGAACAGATAACATTTTGTACAATGTATACGATGAGCATAACTAGAGACAGTCTGACAAGTTATTTCCTAGGATAATCAGTATATAGGACATATGTAAGGGCCTTGGCAGAGCATTACACTTGTGTCATCCAGATATATCCCTATAGTTAGATGTGGCTTTATGGAGTCCCATTGAACTTGCATAGGTGGTTGGTGCAGAAATATGATTTGAGGAGGGTCTTAAAAGAGGATGTACATTTCTGAAGTCTGAGATCAGGAGGAAGGTTGTTCCATGTTGTAGCAACTTCATGGGCAAATAAAGATTCCCCAGAGATGTTTTTACATAAAACAGTTCCAATTAAGGCTTTGTTGCTAGACTGTAGTCGTCTATTAATATTGTAGAAGTTAAAAACGCAGATCAGAGTAGCGTTTTTTTTTTTTTTTTTTTTTGGGAGAGTACAGTATTTGTGGGCTAGGTTGAGTTAATGGTACCTTAGTAGGTTGAGGAATTCAAGCCAATATAAGGTGTGTAGGGGTGGCAATGTAGGGAGCGTGATTGGCACTGGCAGCAAATTTAGTGATATTATAGCAGGTGGAAAGTTTATTCAAGTAAGATTTATGTCATTTTTTTTTTTTAGTGTGGGGAAAGCATATAGTAGTTCAGATAGGAGGTGGGGGTCTGTCTATGGCAATATGAGATTCAGAGGATAGATACCATTTGCATCTGTAGAAGGAGCATAGGGAGAGATATTTGTCCATACAGCTGACACTGGACCTGAGATATGTGCCCCTAGAGTTGACACTAGACCTCAGATATGTGCTCATAGAGCTGACAATGGACCTGCGATATGTGCATATAGAGCTGACACTGGACCTGAGATATGTGCCCATAGAGCTGACACCGGACCTGAGATATGTGCTCATTGAGCTGACAGTGGACTGGAGATATTTGCCCATAGAGCTGACATTGCCCCTGAGATAAGTGCCCATAGCCCTGAAACTGGACCTGAGATATGTGCTCATAGAGCTGAGTGTGGACCTGGGATATGTGCCTGTAGACCTGACAATGGACCTGAGATATGTGCCCATAGAGCTGACACTGAACCTGAGATATGTGCCCATAGAGCTGACAGTGGACATAAGATATGTGCCCATAGAACTGACACTGGACCTGAGATATGTGCCCATAGAACTTACACTTGATCTGAGATATGTGCCCATGGATCTGACACTACACCGATCCTGAGGTATGTGCTCATAGAGCTGACAGTGGACCTGAGATATGTGCCCATAGAGCTGACATTGCCCCTGAGATAAGTGCTCATAGAGCTGAGAGTGGACCTGAGATATGTGCCCATAGAGCTGACACTGGACCCGACATATGTGCTGAGAGAACTGACAGTGGATCTAAGATATGTGCTCATAGAGCTGAGAGTGGACCTGAGATATGTGCCCATAATGCTGAAATTTGATCTGAGATGTGTGCTCACTGAACAGACACTGGTCCAGAGATATGTGCTCATAGAGCTGAGAGTGGACTTGAGATATGTGCCCGTAGACCTCACACTGGACCTGAGATATGTGCCCATAGAGCTGACACTGGACCTGAGATATGTGCCCATAGAGCTGACACTGGACCTGAGATATGTGCCCATAAAACTGACACTGAACCTGAGATATGTGCCAATAGAACTGACAGTGGACCTGGGATATGTGCATAAAATAAGCTGTTGACTCCAAGAATATGTGCCCATTGATGGACACTGCACCTAAGAAAGGTGCCCATAGAAGAGACACACTGGACCAGAGATATGTCGATCCTGAGATATTTGCTCATAGAGCTGACAGTGGACCCTGAGATATATGCCCATAGAGGCTGACTGTCTCCCCTGAGATAAGTGCTCGAGCTGAGAGTGTGGACCTGGAGATATGTAGGGACCACACTGACCACACTGGACCTGATGATGGACCTGAGATAAGATATGTGCTCATAGAGCTGACAGTGGACCTGAGATATGTGCCCATAGAGCTGACATTGCCCCTGAGATAAGTGCTCATAGAGCTGAGAGTGGACCTGAGATATGTGCCTGTAGGACTCACACTGGACCTGAGATATGTGCCCATAGAGCTGACACTGGACCTGAGATATGTGCCCATAAAACTGACACTGAACCTGAGATATGTGCCAATAGAACTGACAGTGGACCTGGGATATGTGCCCATAAAGCTAAAAGTTGACCCGAGATATGTGCCCATTGAGCGGACACTGCACCTAAGAAAGGTGCCCATAGAGAAGACACTGGACCAGAGATATGTGCCCTTAGAGCTGACACCGATCCTGAGATATGTGCTCATAGAGCTGACAGTGGACCTGAGATATGTGCCCATAGAGCTGACATTGCCCCTGAGATAAGTGCTCATAGAGCTGAGAGTGGACCTGAGATATGTGCCTGTAGGACTCACACTGGACCTGAGATATGTGCCCATAGAGCTGACACTGGACCTGAGATATGTGCCCATAGAACTGACACTGGATCTGAGATATGTGCCCAGAGAGCTGACACTGGACCTGAAATATGTGCCCATCGAGGACACTGGACCTGTGGTATGTGCCCATAGAGATGACATTCGGCCTGAGATATGTACCCATAGAGCTGACACTGGACCTGGGACATGTGCCCATAGAGATGACACTGGACCTGATATATGTGCCCATAGATCTAAAACTGCACCTGAGTTATGTGCCCATAGAGCAGCCAGTGGACCTGAGATTTGGACACTGGACCAGGGATACGTGCCCTTAGAGCTGACACTGCACTTGGGATATGTTCCCATAGAGCAGTCACTGGACCTGAGATATGTGCCCATAGATCTGACACTGCATCAGAGGTACGTGACAATAGAACTGGCAGTGGACCCGAGAAATCTGCTCATAGAGCTGAGAGTGGACCTGAGATATGTGCCCATAGAGCTGACACAACACCTGAGACATGTGCCGATAGGGTTGACACTGGACCTGAAACATGTGCCCATACAGGTGACACTGGACCTGATATATGTGCCCATAGAGCTGACAGTGCACTTGAGATATATGCCCATAGACCTGACACTACACCTGAGATATGTGCCCATATAGCTGACACTGCACCAGAGATATGTGCCCATAGAGCTGACAGTGGACCTGAGATATGTGCCCATAGAGCTAACACTACACCTGAGATATGTCCACATAGAGCTGACACTGGACCAGAGATATGTGCCCATAGAGTTGACAGTGGACTTGAGATATGTGCCCATAGAGCTGACAGTGCACTTGAGATAATTAGAACAATTTAATATGGAAGATGATGAACAAGCTGTTGGTCACCAGGATTTTCCCTTACCCAGGTGCTCCAAAAGAATAGCCAATCGCAAGCAGGCAAATTTTTCTGCCTACAACAAGGTAGTGCAGAAACACAGGAACTCTCCCAGATGGTAAGGGAACCCCAACCAGGCTATGGCTTAAATGGCAATTTGTCTAAAATTCAGTATACTATGAACAGGTTTCATATTTTTAACTACACAGAAAAGAAAATTACACCAGAATATTTTTCCCTTTTTTCTAAAGGGTTTAAATTTGTGCCAACAAAAATACCGGACATAGCTGATACATTTGTGGAATTGCAATTATATTTAAGAAAACTTAATTTAAAATTAATAAATGCCAGGAGTGTAAAGCAAGATAAGCATGACATTAATCAAACAAAGACAAGCCTTAAGAAGAGTAGCACCTTTAACCCTCCCTTACACCCCCTTATTAGTACATTTGAGAAGGTTATCAGGGACGATATATATAAAATTTGGGGTAGGCATAAAAAACTTTTTACAACCTTAACAACACAGAAAGGACTTTGCTTACAAATTTAAGGAATGACAGGAGTATCCGTATTATGGTTCCAGACAAAGGCGGAGGGATTGTTTTATAAAACAGTACTGATTATACTAATTTTTATGCAAAACATTTTGTTCAACGAAAACAACTACTCCGCATGTTCCAGGAATTAAATACACATAGCCTACCAAAGAAAAGATAGTTTTTTGTACGAATATTTAATGGATCAAAGAATTACTAAGACGGAATATGATTTTTTAATAAACTTGTATCCACAAATTCCGGCCATTTTCGGTATTCCCAAAACACACAAGAGCATAGAGAACCCACCTTTTAGACCTATTGTGGCGACGTCAGGATCCAAAACACACAATTTATCTGTGTATGTAGACAGGAAGATCAAACATGTGGTTAATCTATGCCCCCACTTGGTCAAAGATTCCTGGGATTTTCTAGGGCAGCTTAAGGAAAACTTGTGGCATGCTGATTTACACCTTCTGACTATTGATGTAATTGACCTCTTTACCTGTATTCCAAAGCAAGAAGGGTTAACCTTTTTTGAGGAAACTGTATAGTTTGTCCAACTTAAACAATGATGAGGTTAAATTAGTTTGTGAAATAATGGAAATTATTTTGAACAATAATTACATCTTTTTTGAGGGTGAATACTACCAACAAGTCTGAGGTGTAGCAATGGGAGCAGCTTGCTCACCCACCTATTCAAATTTGGTACTATTGGGATGGGAAAGAGAACATCTGTTTAAAAGTGATTTCTATGAGAACATATCTTTTTATTGCCGCTTTTTGGATGACATTTTTATTTTATGGAAGGGAACTGTGGATAGCATTCCCTTATTTATAGAGTATTTGAACCAAACTACAGAATTTTTAAAGTTCACTTTTCACCATGATTTTCATGAAATTAATTATCTGGATATTAAAATTATTAAGGATAAAGAAAAATTTATATCCAGGATTTATCGTAAAAAAACCTTTTGTAACAACTATTTATACTATAACAGCCACCACCCTTTATCACAGAAGAAGAGTATTATAAAGGGACAAGCTGTTAGAGTAGCTAGGATGATCTCCTTGTATGAAGATGTTTTGAGTGAATTTGACCTCCTTAGAGGTATGTTTTTGGACAGCGGTTACCCTGTAGGTTTGGTTGAAAATACTTTAAATGAAGTCTTAAGAGAGTGGGGGAAAAATATTTACCCCTTCTCGGTAAAGGTTTGAATAAAAACAAAATTATGAATTGTGAAGAGAAAAGTGGAAAAGTGAATAGTATTAATTTTGAACAGACTTGTATTATACAGTATAGTCCCTTATGTCAACAACTAAAAGGAGTTATACAAAAAAATTGGAGTATTTTTAAAACAGATTGCGAAGTACACAAGGTGGTGGGGGATGAACCATTTTTTACTACAAAAATTGGACCTAATATTAAAAGAATTTTAGAGAGAGGACAATATGTGTCCAGTAAAAATGAGGTTACAAAAGGTACTAAGCCGTGTGGCAGATGCAAATACTGTTGTTATATTTTACAAGATCAGGTGATTAGTTTAGAAAACACAATTAAAAGTGTTGTTTATTTTAGGAGGGGCAATTGCTACTCCAGTAGGCTAGTGTATTTAGCTAAGTGTAACACTTGCAACTCATATTATATTGGGAAAACAGAAAGATCCCTTAAGACTAGAATATATGAACACCTGTACGACATCAAAAATAAAAGAGAGACAAATGCATTGTACAAGCATAGCACTACTTGTGAACATCACACGGGCTACAGATTTGCAATACTTGATCAAATAAACTTAGAGGCTAGGGGAGGGGACTGGCAGAATGTACTGTATAAAAAGTAGCTTATTTGGCAACTAAGATTGGCTGCAAACCTTCCTCCTTTAAATGATTATTTGAGTATTCATTCTATTTTAAAAGAAAAAGCAGAAACCATCTAATGGTTGTATTTTAGCACAGTTTTGTATATAAAAGTTTATACTGGCTATGGCAACATTTACTATGGAAGGATTATACAACAATGTTAATTTAAGTTTTAAATTTCACAATGTTTGGGAAACATTTTTGTTTAGCAAATGTTTTTTTAAATATTTTTTATATATATTTATATATTTTTCTTTAAGACTTTCTTTGCTTAATTAGTTTTGTGCAACCTGTGACAGGCTTTTACCAATCAATGGATGTCCAATGGTATATAAGAATGTATTTTGAGGTGTATTCATTAATTCTGATGAAGTCAAATTTACATTGACCAAAGCACTTAATTCTTTGTGTACTTTTGTGGAAATAAAGAGTATTTTGGACTCGCAACATTAGTGCTATTATTTTGCTGTAAGTGTTTTTTCGAGCACTAATTTACCACCACATTTCTTGGATTAGAACTTCAGATATATACCCATAGACCTGACACTGCACCTGAGATATGTGCCCATGGAGAAGACACTGGACCTGAGATATGTGCCCACAGAACTAACACTGCACCTGAGATATGTGCCCATAGAGCTGACACTGGACTTGAGATATGTGCCCATAGAGCTGACACTGCACCTGAGATATGTGCCCATAGAACTGACACCGCACCTGAGATATGTGCCCATGGAGCACACACTGGACCAGAGATATGTGCCCATAGAACTGACACTGAACCTGAGATATGTGCCCATAGAGCTGAGTGGACTTGGGATATGTGCCCATAGAGCTGACAGAGGATCTGAGATATGTGCCCATAGAGCTGACAGTAGATCTGAAATATGTGCTCCTAGAGCAGACATTGGACCTAAGATATGTGCCCATAGAGCTAACACTAGATCTCAGATATGTGCCCATAAAGCTGACACTGGACCTGAGATATGTGACCATAGAGCTGATACTGCACCTGAGATATGTGCCCATAGAGCTGACACTAGACCTGAGATATGTGCCCATAGAGCTGACACTGGACCTGAGATATGTGCCCATGGAGCAGACACTGGACCTGAGATATGTGCCCATAGAGCTGAGAGTGGACCTGTGAGATGTGCCAACAGGGCTAACAGTGGACCTCAAATATGTACCCATAGAGCTGAGAGTGGACTTGAGATATGTAGCCATAGAGCAGACACTGGACCTGAGATATGGTCCCATAGAGCAGACACTGGACCTCAGATAAGTTCCCATAGAGCTGGCACTGGACCCGAGATATGTGCCTATAGAGCTGACATTCGACTGAGATATCTGCCCATATAGCTGACACTGCACCTGAGATATGTGCCCATAGAGCTGACATTGGACATGAGATATGTGCCCATAGAGCTGACACTGAACCTGAGATATGTTCCCATAAAGTAGACAGTGGACTTGAGATATGTTCCCATTGGCCAGACAGAGGACCAGAGATATGTTCCCATAGAGCTGACACTAGACCTGAGCTATGTGCCATAGAGCTGACACTGGAACTGAGATATGTGCTCATAGAGCTGACATTGGACCTGAGATATGTGGCCATAGAGCAGACACTGGACCTGAGATAAGGACCTATAGAGCTGACACTGGACCTGAGATATGTGCCCAAAGATCTGACAGCAGACCTGAAATATGTGCCCATAAAGCAGACACTGAACCTGAGATATGTTCCCATAGAGCTGACACTGGATCTGAGATATGGCCCCATAGAGCAGACACTGGAACTGAGATATGTGCTCATAGAGCTAACACTGGATCTGAGATATGTGCCCATAGAGCTGAGAGTGGACCTGGGATATGTGCCCATAGTGATGACAGTGGACCTGAGATATGTGCCAATAGAGCTGAGCGTGGACCTGAGATATGTGCCCATAGAGCTGACAGTGGACCTGAGATATGATCCCATAGAGCTGACTCTGGACCTGATTTATGTGCCCATAGAGCTAACATTTGACTGAGATATTTCCCCATAGAGCTGACACTGGACATAAGATATGTGCCCATAGTGCTGACAGTGGACCTGAGATATGTTCCCATAGAGCTGACACTGAACCTGAGATATGGCCCCATAGAGCTCACACTGGACCTGAGATATGGACCCATAGAGCTGACACTGGACCTGAGATATGCGCCCATAGAGCTGACAGTGGACCTGAGATATGTGCCCAAAGAGCTGACAGTGGACCTGAAATATGTGCCCATAGAGCAGGCACTGAAACTGAGATATGTTCCCATAGAGTAGACACTGGACTGAGATATGTTCCCATTGACCAGACAGAGGACCTGAGATATGTTCCCATAGAGTTGACACTAGACCTGAGATATGTGCCCATAGAGCTGACACTGTACCTGAGATATGTGCCATAGAGCTGACACTGGACTTGAGATATGTGCCCATAGAGCTAACATTCGACTGATATATCTGCCCATAGAACTGACACTGCACCTGAGATATGTGCCCATAGAGCTGACACTCCACCTGAGATATGTGCCCACAGAGCTGACACTGGACCTGAGATATGTGCCCATAGAGCTGACAGTGGACCTGAGATATGTGCCCAAAGAGCTTGAAATATGATTGATATGTGCAAATGGAGCTGACACTACACGTGAGATATATGCCCATAGTACTGACACCGATCCTGAGATATGTGCTCATAGAGCTGACAGTGGACCTGAGATATGTGCCCATAGAGCTGACATTGCCCCTGAGATAAGTGCTCATAGAGCTGAGAGTGGACCTGAGATATGTGCCTGTAGGATCACTGGACCGGAGATATGTGCCCATAGAACTGACACTGGACCTGAGATATTTGCCCGTAGAGCTGACACTGGACTTGAGATATGTGCAAATGGAGCTGACACTACACGTGAGATATATGCCCATAGTGCTGACACTGCACCTGAGATATGTGCCAATACAACTGACAGTGGACATGAGATATGTGCCAATAGAACTGACAGTGGACCCGAGATATGTGCCCATTGAGCGGACACTGCACCTGAGAAAGGTGCCCATAGAGAAGACACTGGACCAGAGATATGTGCCCTTAGAGCTGACACTGATCCTGAGATATATGCTCATAGAGCTGACAGTGGACCTGAGATATGTGCCCATAGAGCTGACATTGGACATGAGATATGTGCCCATAGAGCTGACACTGAACCTGAGATATGTTCCCATAAAGTAGACAGTGGACTTGAGATATGTTCCCATTGGCCAGACAGAGGACCAGAGATATGTTCCCATAGAGCTGACACTAGACCTGAGCTATGTGCCATAGAGCTGACACTGGAACTGAGATATGTGCTCATAGAGCTGACATTGGACCTGAGATATGTGGCCATAGAGCAGACACTGGACCTGAGATAAGGACCTATAGAGCTGACACTGGACCTGAGATATGTGCCCAAAGATCTGACAGCAGACCTGAAATATGTGCCCATAAAGCAGACACTGAACCTGAGATATGTTCCCATAGAGCTGACACTGGATCTGAGATATGGCCCCATAGAGCAGACACTGGAACTGAGATATGTGCTCATAGAGCTAACACTGGATCTGAGATATGTGCCCATAGAGCTGAGAGTGGACCTGGGATATGTGCCCATAGTGATGACAGTGGACCTGAGATATGTGCCAATAGAGCTGAGCGTGGACCTGAGATATGTGCCCATAGAGCTGACAGTGGACCTGAGATATGATCCCATAGAGCTGACTCTGGACCTGATTTATGTGCCCATAGAGCTAACATTTGACTGAGATATTTCCCCATAGAGCTGACACTGGACATAAGATATGTGCCCATAGTGCTGACAGTGGACCTGAGATATGTTCCCATAGAGCTGACACTGAACCTGAGATATGGCCCCATAGAGCTCACACTGCACCTCAGATATGTGCCCATAGAGCTGACAATGGACCTGAGATATGTGCCCATCGAGATGACAGTGTAACTGAGATATGTGGCCATAGAGCAGACAGTGGACCTGAAATATTTGCCAATAGAGCTGGAACTGAAACTGAGATATGTTCCCATAGAGTAGACACTGGACTGAGATATGTTCCCATTGACCAGACAGAGGACCTGAGATGTGTTCCCATAGAGTTGACACTAGACCTGAGATATGTGCCCATAGAGCTGACACTGTACCTGAGATATGTGCCATAGAGCTGACACTGGACCTGAGATATGTGCCCATAGAGCTAACATTCGACTGATATATCTGCCCATAGAACTGACACTGCACCTGAGATATGTGCCCATAGAGCTGACAGTGGACCTGAGATATGTGCCCAAAGAGCTTGAAATATGATTGATATGTGCAAATGGAGCTGACACTACACGTGAGATATATGCCCATAGTACTGACACCGATCCTGAGATATGTGCTCATAGAGCTGACAGTGGACCTGAGATATGTGCCCATAGAGCTGACATTGCCCCTGAGATAAGTGCTCATAGAGCTGAGAGTGGACCTGAGATATGTGCCTGTAGGACTCGCACTGGACCGGAGATATGTGCCCATAGAACTGACACTGGACCTGAGATATTTGCCCGTAGAGCTGACAATGGACTTGAGATATGTGCAAATGGAGCTGACACTACACGTGAGATATATGCCCATAGTGCTGACACTGCACCTGAGATATGTGCCAATACAACTGACAGTGGACCTGAGATATGTGCCAATAGAACTGACAGTGGACCCGAGATATGTGCCCATTGAGCGGACACTGCACCTGAGAAAGGTGCCCATAGAGAAGACACTGGACCAGAGATATGTGCCCTTAGAGCTGACACTGATCCTGAGATATATGCTCATAGAGCTGACAGTGGACCTGAGATATGTGCCCATAGAGCTGACATTACCCCTGAGATAAGTGCCCATAGCCCTGACACTGGACCTGAGATATGTGCTCATAGAGCTGAGAGTGGACCTGATATATGTGCCTGTAGGACTCACACTGGACCTGAGATATGTGCCCATAGAGCTGACACTGGACCTGAGATATGTGCCCATAGAACTGACACTGGATCTGAGATATGTGCCCAGAGAGCTGACACTGGACCTGAAATATGTGCCCATAGAGGACACTGGACCTGTGGTATGTGCCCATAGAGATGACATTCGGCCTGAGATATGTGCCCATAGAGCTAACACTGCACCTGAGTTATGTGCCCATAGAGCAGCCAGTGGACCTGAGATTTGGACACTGGACCAGGGATACGTGCCCTCAGAGCTGACACTGCACTTGGGATATGTTCCCATAGAGCAACCACTGGACCTGAGATATGTGCCCATAGATCTGACACTGCATCAGAAGTATGTGACAATAGAACTGACAGTGGACCCGAGAAATGTGCTCATAGAGCTGAGAGTGGACCTGAGATATGTGCCCATAGAGATGACACAACACTTGAGATATGTGCCAATAGGGTTGACACTGGACCTGAGACATGTGCCCATACAGGTGACACTGGACCTGATATATGTGCCCATAGAGCTGACAGTGCACTTGAGATATATGCCCATAGACCTGACACTGCACCTGAGATATGTGCCCATATAGCTGACACTGCACCAGAGATATGTGCCCATAGAGCTGACAGTGGACCTGAGATATGTGCCCAAAGAGCTGACACTGGACCTGAGACATGTGCCCATAGAGCAGGCACTGAACCTGAGATATGTGCCCATAGAGCAGAATCTGGACCTGAGATATGTGCCCGTAGAGCTGACACTGCTGCTGAGATATGTGCCCATAGCCCTGACAATGGACCTGAGATATGTGCTCATAGAGCTGAGAGTGGACCTGAGATATGTGCTCCTAGACCTGACACTGTACCTGAGATATGTGCCCATAGACCGGACACTGGACCTGAGAAATGTGCCTATAGAGCTGACACTGGACCTGAGATATGTGCCCATAAATCTGACACTGAACCTGAGATATATGTCCACACAGCTGAAAATGAATGTGAGATATGTGAACATTGAGCTGACACTGGACCTGAGATATGTGCCCATAGAGCTGACAGTGGACCTGAGATGTGCCCATAGAGCTGACACTGAACCTGAGATATGTGCCCATAGAGCTAAAAATGAACGTGAGATATGTGAACATTTGCTGACACTGGACCAGAGATATGTGCCCATAGATCTAACACTGGACCTGAGATATGTGCCCATAAAGTTGACAGTGGACCTGAGATATCTCCCCATAGAACTGACACTGGGTCTGAAATATGTACCCATAGAGCTGACACTGAACCTGAGATATGTACCCATAGACCAGACACTGGACTTGAGATATGCCCCATAGAACTGACACTGTACCTGAGATATGTGCATGTAGAGATGACACTGGAGTTGAGATATGTGCCCATATATATGACACTGGACATGTCTTATGTGCCCATAAAGCAAACATTGGACCTGAGATATATGCTCATAGAGGTGACATTGTACCAGTGATGTGCCCATACAGCAGGCATTGGATCTGAGATATGTGCCGATAGAGCAGACACTGGACCTCAGATATGTGGCCATAGATCTGACACTGGACCTGAAATATGTGCCCATAGAAGTGGCTGATGACCTGAGATATGTGCCCATAGAGCTGACAGTGGACCTGAGATATCTGCCCATAGAGCAGACATTGGACCTGAGATATGTGCCCATAGATCAAGCACTGGACCTGAGACATGTGGCAATAGGATTGACACTGGGCCTGAGATATGTGCCAGTAGAGCTGACACTGCACCAGCAATACGTGCCCATAGAACTGACAGTGGACCTGAGATATGTGCTCATAGAGCTGACACTGGACCGTTGATATGCACCCATAGAGCTGACAGTGGACCTGAGATATGTGCCCAAAGAGCTGACAGTGGACCTGAGATATGTGCCCATAAAGCAGACACTGGACCTGAGGTATGTTCCCATAGAGCAGACACTGGACCTGAGGTATGTTCCCATAGAGCAGACACTGAACATGATATATGTGCCCATAGAGCTGACACTAGACCTGAGATATGTGCCCATAGAGCTGACACTGGAACTGAGATATGTGCTCATAGAGCTGACAATGGACCTGAGATATGTGCCCATAAAGCATACACCTGACCTGAGATATGTGCCCATAGAGCAGACTCTGGACCTGAGATATGTGCTCACAAAGCTAATAGTGGACCAGAAATATGTGCCTGTAGACCTGACAGTGGACCACAGATATGTGCCCATAGACCTGACATTGGACCTGAGATATGTGCACATAGATCTGATGCTGAACGTGAGATATGTGACGATAGAGCTGACAGTGGACTTAAGATATGTGACCATAGAGCATACACTGGACCTGTGATATGTTCCCATAGAACTGACACTGGACCTGAGATATGTGCCCATAGAACTGACAGTGGACCTGAGATTTCTGCCCATGGAGCTGACACTACACCTGAGATATATGCCAATAGAGCTGACACTGCTCCTGAGATATGTGCCATTAGAACTGACAGTGGACCTGAGATATGTGCCCATAGAGCTGACACTGGACCTGAGATATGCACCCATAGACCTGACACTGGACCTGAGATATGTGTTTTTAAAGCTGTCAGTAAACCTGAGATATGTGCCCATAGAGCTGACACTGGACCTGAGATGTGCCCATAGAGCTGACACTGAACCTGAGATATGTGCCCATAGAGCTGACACTGGACCTGAGATATGTGCCCATAGAGTTGACAGTGGACTTGAGATATGTGCCCATAGACCTGACAGTGCACCTGAAATATGTGCCCATAGAGCTGATATTGGAACTGAGATATGTGCCCATAGAGCTGACAGTGCACTTGAGATATGTGCCTATAGACCTGACACTGCACCTGAGATATGTGCCCATAAAGCTGACATTGCACCTGAGATATGTGCCCATACAACTGACAGTGGGCCTGAGATATGTGCAAATAGAACAGACACTGGACCTGAGATATGTGCCCATAGAGCTGACCTTGGGCCTGAGATATGTGCCCATAGAGCTGACAGTGGACTTAAGATATCTGACCATAGAGCATACACTGGACCTGTAATATGTTCCCATAGAACTGACACTGGACCCGAGATATGTGCCCATAGAACTGACACTGGACCTGAGATTTCTGCCCATGGAGCTGACACTACACCTGAGATATATGCCAGTAGAGCTGACACTGCACCTGAGATATGTACCATTAGAACTGACAGTGAACCTGAGATATGTGCCCATATAGCTGACACTGGACCTGAGATATGTGCCCATAGACCTGACACTGGACCTGAGATGTGCCCTTAAAGTTGACAGTGTACCTGAGATATCTCCCCATAGAACTGACACTGGGTCTGAAATATGTGCCCATAGAGCTGACACTGAACCTGAGATATGTGCCCATAGACCAGACACTGGACATGCGATATGTCCCATAGAACTGACACTGGACCTGAGATATGTGCCCGTAGAGATGACACCAGACCTGAGATATGCGCCCATAGAGCTGACACTGGAGTTGAGATATGTGCCCATAGATCTGACACTGGACATGGCTTATGTGCCCATAAAGCAAACACTGGACCTGAGATATCTGCTCATAGAGGTGACATTGTACCAGAGATATGCGCCCATGCAGCAGGCATTGGATCTGAGATATGTGCCCATAGAGCAGACACTGGACCTCAGATATATGGCCATAGATTTGACAATGGACCTGAAATATGTGCCTGTAGAAGTGACAATGGACCTGAGATTTGTGCCCATAGAGCTGATACTGGACCGTAGATATGTGCCCATAGAGAAAACACTGGATCTGAGATATGTGCCCATAGAGCAAGCACTGGAGCTGAGATATGTGCCCATAGAGCAGACAGTGGACATGAGATATGTGCCCATAGAGCTGACACTACACCTGAGATATGTGCCCATAGAGCTGACACTGGACCTGAGATATGTGCCTATTGAGCTGACAGTGGACTTAAGATATGTGACCATAGAGCATACACTGCAGCTGTGATATGTTCCCATAGAACTGACACTGGACCTGATATATGTGCCCGTAGAACTGACATTGGACCTGAGATTTCTGCCCATGGAGCTGACACTACACCTGAGATATATGCCAATAGAGCTGACACTGTACCTGAGATATGTGCCATTAGAACTGACAGTGGACCTGAGATATGTGCCCATAGAGCTGACACTGGACCTGAGATATGCGCCCATAGACCTGACACTGGACCTGAGATATGTGCCCTTAAAGCTGTCAGTAGACCTGAGAAATGTGCCCATAGAGCTGACACTGGACCTGAGATGTGCCCATAGAGCTGACACTGAACCTGAGATATGTGCCCATAGAGCTAAAAATGAACGCAAGATATGTGAACATAGAGCTGACACTGGACCTGAGATATGTGCCCATAGATCTGACACTGGACCTGAGATATGTGCCCATAAAGTTGACAGTGGACCTGAGATATCTCCCCATAGAACTGACACTGGGTCTGAAATATGTACCCATAGAGCTGACACTGAACCTGAGATATGTGCCCATAGACCAGACACTGGACCTGAGATATGTCCCATAGAACTGACACTGGACCTGAGATATGTGCCCGTAGAGATGACACTGGACCTGAGATATGCACCCATAGAGCTGACACTGGAGTTGAGATATGTGCCCATAGATCTGACACTGGACATGGCTTATGTGCCCATAAAGCAAACACTGGACCTGAGATATCTGCTCATAGAGGTGACATTGTACCAGAGATATGCGCCCATGCAGCAGGCATTGGATCTGAGATATGTGCCCATAGAGCAGACACTGGACCTCAGATATATGGCCATAGATTTGACAATGGACCTGAAATATGTGCCTATAGAAGTGACAATGTCCTGAGATATGTGCCAATATATAGAGCAGATACTGGACCTGAGATATGTGCCCACAGAGAAAACACTGGACCTGAGATATGTGCCCATAGAGCAGACAGTGGACATGAGATATATACCCATAGAGCTGACACTGGACCTGAGATACGTGCCCATAGAGTTGACAGTGGACTTAAGATATTTGACCATAGAGCATACACTGGAGCTGAGATATGTGCCCATAAACCAGACAGTGGACATGAGATATGTCCCCACAGAGGTGACTCTACACCTGAGATATGTGCCAATAGAGCTGACACTGGACCTGAGATATGTGGCCATAGTGTTGACAGTGGATTTGAGATATGTGCTCATAGACCTGACACTGCACCTGAGATATGTACCCATAGAGCTGACACTGCACCTGAGATATGTGCCGATAGAGCTGACAGTGGACCTAAGATATGTGTCCATAGAGCTGACTGTGGACCTGAGATATGTGGAGCTGACACTGGACCTGAGATATGTGCAAATAGAACAGACACTGGACCTGAGATATGTGCCCATAGAGCTGACAGTGGACCTGAGATATGTGCCCATAGAACTGACAGTGGACCTGAGATATGTGCCCATAGAGCTGACACTGGACTTGAGATATCTGCCCATAGAGCTGACACTGCACATGAGATATGTGGCCATAGAGCAGACACTGGACCTGTAATACGTCCCTATAGAGCTGACTCTGGACTTGATATATGTGTCCATACAGCTGATACTGGACCTGAGATATGTGCTCATACAGCTGACACTGCATCTGAGGTATGTGCCCATAGAGCATACACTGGACCTGAGATATGTGCCCATACAAGTGACACTGCATCTGAGGTATGTGCCCATAGAGCAGACACTGGACCTGAGACACTGGATCTGAGATATGTGCCCATAGAGCAAACACTGGACCTGAGACATGTGCTCATAGAACTGACACTTGTTGTTGTGTCTTTCGGCTTTTCCCAGTTAGGGGTCACCACAGCGGAACTCCGGTCTGCTAATGATTGGCAAATAGATTTTTAAGTGCCGAGTTGCCAGCCCTGATGCACAACCTTCAACGAAGGTACGCCCATTCATGGATGTCTCCACGCAGAAGATGCTCTAGCTGAGAATCGAACCAGACAGCATCTTACTGTGAGGTGACAACGCTACTGCAGCACCACCACCGCAGCTGACACTGCTCCTGAGATATGTGCCCATAGAGATGACACTGGACCTGAGATATGTGGCCATAGAGCTGATAATGGACCTGAAATATGTGCCCATAGAGATGACACTGGACCTGAGATATGTGGCCATAGAGCTGATAATGGACCTGAAATATGTGCCCATAGAGCTGAAACTGGACCTGAGATTTGTGCCCACAGTGCTGACAGTGGACCTGAGATATGTGCCCATAGAGCTGACACTGCACCTGAGATATGTGCCCATAGAGATGACTCTGGACCTGAGATATGCGCCCATAGAGCTGACACTGGAGCTGAGATATGTGCCCATAGATCTGACACTGGACATGACTTATGTGCCCATAAAGCAAACACTGGACCTGAGATATCTGCTCATAGAGGTGACTGTGCACCTGAGATATGTGCTGATAGAACAGACACCGGACCTACGATATGTGCCCATAGAGCTAAGACTCCAGTTGACATATCTGCCCATAGAGCTATCATTGTACCAGAGATATGTGCCCATAGAGCTGATACTGGACCTGAGATATGTCCCCATAGAGCAAACACTGGATCTGAGATATGTGCCCATAGAGCAAACACTGGATCTGAGATATGTGCCCATAGAGCAGACACTGGACCTGAGATATGTGCCCATGGAGTTTACACTGCACATGAGATATGTGCCCATGGAGCAGACAGTGGACCTGAGATATGTGCCTATAGAGCTGACACTGGACCTGAGATATGTGCCCATAAAGTAGACACTGTACATGAGATATGTGCCCATTGAGCTGACACTGCACCTGAGATATGTGCCCATAGAGATGACTCTGCACCTGAGATATGCGCCCATAGAGCTGACACTGGAGCTGAGATATGTGCCCATAGATCTAACACTGGACATGACTTATGTGCCCATAAAGCAAACACTGGACCTGAGATATCTGCTCATAGAGGTGACTGTGCACCTGAGATATGTGCTGATAGAACAGACACCGGACCTACGATATGTGCCCATAGAGCTAAGACTCCAGTTGACATATCTGCCCATAGAGCTATCATTGTACCAGAGATATGTGCCCATAGAGCTGATACTGTACCTGAGATATGTGTCCATAGAGCAAACACTGGATCTGAGATATGCGCCCATAGAGCAAACACTGGATCTGAGATATGCGCCCATAGAGCAGACACTGGACCTGAGATATGTGCCCATGGAGTTTACACTGCACATGAGATATGTGCCCATGGAGCAGACAGTGGACCTGAGATATGTGCCTATAGAGCTGACACTGGACCTAAGATATGTGCCCATAAAGTAGACACTGCACATGAGATATGTGCCCATAGAGCTGACAGTGTACATGAGATATGTGCCCAATAGAGCTTACACTCAATCTGAGATATGTGCCCATACAGCTAACTTTAAACTTGAGATGTGTGTCCATTTAGCTCACAGTGGACCTGAGATATGTTCCCATAGAGCTAACACTGCACCTGAGATATGTGCCCATAGAGCTGACACTGCACCTGAGATATGTGCCTATAGAGCTGACAGTGCATGTGAGACATGTGCCCATAGAGATGACAGTGGAACTGAGATATGTGCCCATAGAGCTGACACTGGATCTCAGATATGTGCCCATAGAGCTGATAGTGGACCTGATATATGTGCCCATAGAGCTGACACTGGACCTGAGATATGTGCCAATAGAGCTGACACTGGACCTGAGATATATGCCCATAGAAGTGGCTGATGACCTGAGATATGTGCCCATAGAGCTGACAGTGGACCTGAGATATCTGCCCATAGATCTGATGGTGGACCTGATATATCTGCCCATAGAGCAGACATTGGACCTGAGATATGTGCCAGTAGAGCAAACACTGGACATGATATATGTGGCCATAGGGTTGATACCGGACCTGAGATATGTGCCAGTAGAGCTGACACTGCACCAGCAATACATGCCCATATAACTGACAGTGGACTTGAGAAATGTGCTGATAGGGCTAACAGTGGACTATTGATATGCTCCCATAGAGCTGACAGTGGACCTGAGATATGTGCCCAAAGAGCTGACAGTGGACCTGAGATATGTGCCCATAAAGCAGACACTGGACCTGAGGTATGTTCCCATAGAGCAGACACTGGACCTGAGATATGTTCCCATAGACCAGACACTGAACATGATATATGTGCCCATAGAGCTGACACTAGACCTGAGATATGTGCCCATAGAGCTGACACTGTAACTGAGATATGTGCCATAGAGCTGACACTGGAACTGAGATATGTGCTCATAGAGCTGACAATGGACCTGAGATATGTGCCCATAAAGCATACACCTGACCTGAGATATTTTATTTTATTTATTTTATTTTACATTTGTTGACTGGGATAGTCCGACTGGATGCATGTCCATTTCCAGCGGAGGCCCGGGGAGAAAAGCTCCAAGGGTAAGCAGATACAGCATTACATAATACCAGCATTACATATTAGAAACAGACTATTTACAGAGATTACATAAGTAAGCAAGTTAAACAAGTTCCACAGGTTACAGTTAATCCTGAGCACAAGTCAGGATTAAATTAAATTACACAGTAAACTGGTTAACAGATTTTTACACATTGTAGAGAGAGTTAGCCAGGCTTGATACATTGACATAGCCAGTTAAGTGACAAATGTTGTTTGAGTCTAGTTTTAAATTGACCTAAGGTGGAAAGTAAGGTAATATCAGCTGGAAGAGTGTTCCAGGATCTACTTACAGAGATTGCAAAGAGAGAGTCACCGGCTGTGTTATTAATTTTGCTAGTCTGAAGTAGTAGTTTGTTAGAGGATTGAAGCGGTCTAGGATTGTTATACGGGGTGATAATATTTTTAAGTGCAGGAGTATTGTCCGGATTATAGATGATTTTATAGGCTATAATCAGTTGGTTATACTGGATTAGGCTGGGTAGTTCAAGCCACCCAAGCTGATTTAGATTGATGCAATGATGTGTCCTAAAAGGCAGCCCAGTGGCAAACCTGGCAATGTGGTTGTAGCAAATTGAGAGTTTGTTAAGGACAGTCTTGTTTAAATTTGAGAGTAGAGGGGATGCTTACAGAAGGGTTGAAAGAAGGTGAGAGGGAGCTATGGCAATTTTAGTTGGAGGGGTTAGGAAGGCTTTTATTCTGTAAAGTGACCCTAGTTTTTTATTGATGGTTTTGGTAGTTTGGTTAACATGTAGGGCGAATTTTAGATTATTGTCTATGATGACACCTAATAGTTTTGTAGAGGGGTCAGGGGAGATTATTGTGCCATCATTTGAATTTATGGTAAAGGTGAAGGCAGTAGACCTATGTGTGGGTGAAAATAACAGCATTTTATTTTTTTGGGATTTAGGATCAGACGATGTTCAGAAAGCCATTTTTCTATTGTATTAAAGGTGGTCTGGGTAGCTGACCATAACTCTACTGGAGATGTGGCTGAGCAAATCAGAGTAGAGTCATCAGCATATTGGATACAGCTGACTTTTGGGATGACAGTATAAAGGTCGTTAATGAAGATGGAGAACAGCAAGGGCCCTAGTATAGAGCCTTGTGGTACTCCAAGGGTGTTAGGTAGAAGGTTAGAGAGTTTGTTCTGCCAGAGGACAGCCTGCTGTTGACCATTTAGGTAGGATTGAAACCATTGAAGGGCTCTAGTATCTAGACAGAATGTTTGCAGGGTGTGGATTAAAAGTTGGTGATCAACCATATCGAATGCCTTGGAAATATCCAAGAAGAGGGCTGAGGATATATAATTATTATTGCAATTATGGTTTATGGTGTTTATGGTGTTGGTAAAGGCTAGGAGGGCTGAAGTAGTGCTGTGATGAGGACAGAAGCCATGCTGAGTGTCTGCCATAAGGTGATTCTGGATTAGGTGGTGCATGAGTTGTCTATGAATACATTTTTCCATAATCTTTGCAAGTGGAGAGAGTATAGCTATTGGCCTATAATTGGAGAATTCAGTAGAGCTGCCTCCTTTGTGAAGTGGGATTACATAAGATATTTTCCAGATGATGGGAATTTTAGCTTCTACTATGGTTTGATTGATTAGTACTGAGAGTAAGCAATAGCATCAGCTGATTTTTGTAGGTACTTGGCAGGGAGTTGATCAGCAGAAAGTGTAGTGGGTTTTAATTTTTTGATCAAGGTACGGATAAGTGAAGGGGTGACTGGTTGGAAGCTGAACGCGAGTAGGTTTCTAGGGGTGCTACTTTCAGGACCAGGGGAGCTAGGAGGTAGTTGGCTAGCTAGGGCTTGAATTGTCTCAGGAAAGTATCGGTTGAAACTGTCAGAAACATATTCATGGGTTTTATCAATAGTAGCTGCAGGGATTGGGGTTGAAGTTTGTCCAGGATGTAGTAGATTATTTAAACCTGCCCAAAACTTCTGAGGGTTATTTTGATTTACTGTCTGTAAATTACAGTAGTATTGTTTTTTTGTCTTGTAAAATTGATTTTTTGGTTTCATTCCTGGATTGCCTGTATTTAATGTGATCTTGGGAGGTCTTTAGAAGAACGCCATAAAGCCCATGCTTTGTTTCTAAGGGTAATTTTGAGTTTAGACTCTATAGAAAGCCATGGCGCATTTCTTGCCTTGGTTATCTTTGAACGAACAGGTGCATGCAAACCAAGGATCTCAAGGAATTTGTTGTTAAAGTATGCTACTGCTTCCTCTAAGGGGAGGTGTTTTAGAATAGACCAATTACATGAGTTTAGTTCTTGTTGAAATTTGGCAGGGTCAAAGTTTTTATTGTTTCTAACCTTGCTGAGTAAGGGTTGTTGGGAATTAATGGCTTTGTGCTTAATTACATATGTGAGAAGGTGATCACTTAGGCCATCAAGGAGGGTACCAGAGGTGTACAGTTGGGGGTGACTATTTATGAGTTCCTAGTCAAGTATACTTTCTTTTTGGTTGGGTTTACCTATCCTGGTAGGGGTGGATATGATTTTTGTAAATGCATGCAGGTTAATATGGGTGGTTGGGGATTCTGAGGAACAGGTGCCCCAGTCTATGTTAAAGTCTCCAAGTAGTAGGGTTTCTTGGGGGTAGTGACATGATAGCCAGTGCAGGATATCTTCAAGTGTAGATATATTGTTACCTGGGGGAATGTACATACAGATGATATTAATGCATTTATTTTTATTAAGTTGCAATTTGGTGGAAAGAATCTCTGAGTTATTCATCTGAGGTGGTTGTATAACATCTATGGTGACATTCAACTCAGATTTATAGAGTACAGCTACCCCCCCTTTCTCGAAGCACGATCCAGCCTGTGTATGTTGTACCCAGGTGGTAACACTTCATTGTCTTTAGTGTTAGGTTTTAACCAGGTTTCAGATAAACAGAGAATCTCAGGGGAATGGACAACCAGAAGTGCATGCAATTCATGTACCTTGTTATTAATGCTTCTAATATTGAGATGACAGGCTAGGAGAGAGTTATTTGGGCTATTAATTGTAGGTTTGTAGCTTAGATTGCAAGTAGAGGGTGTATGTGTATCTGAAGTGGGTGGGCCAGGGTTGGGGTGAATATTACCACCGAGTATTAGGTTTAGTCTATACTTGGTGATGAACTTCAGGAATTTGTTTATTAGTTTGTGGTAGTGTTTGGATCTAGAGCTAATGTGCCTGGGGTTGAGATGTTGATAGACCGAACAAGATTTTGGATAGGATCTGGTACTGTAAGTATGGTTGAAGGTGGAAGGATTTACAGCTGGGGTGATAGTATGGCCTTTTGGGACCTGAAATCCCGTGAGAAACTGGTTTTCATACAAGGTATGGTGCGAACAAGAAGGGTAGTAAAGAGGAGTATATCATTATCTGTGATTCAGCTAGTGAGTTAAGGAACTGTTTTACCTGGTGATGCAACACCAGAAGATAAAGTGGTGAGTTAAGGTACTGGAAGGGGGATGGGAGAATGCCAGATGAAAGCTAATAGGTGCTATTAAAATGTAGGTAGAAGAATGGGGGTGGGTGGAATTATCCCAGATGAAAGCAGATAGGATCTAGAAAGTGGGGGAGTGGCCATAGTACTATAAATGTAGAGGCACTAGGGGCGGGAGGGAATTGGGGGCAAGGAGGGGAGCGAAGAGAGCCTGAGTGTAGCGAGGGCAAATGTATTGGGGCTATTGCAGTTTACAAGGTTTCCTAAGGTGTCCTAAAGCTATAAGGTAAGTATTATGGCTCTTAATGTAAGAGTCAATTTACTTAAGTTACAGGGGAAGGAGGCAAACACTCAAGTAGAAAAAGAGCCCTATGGCTGACCAATATGGTGACCTGCTTAATTACACAGCACTGTATGTGAAAGCTTAACAAATGCTTTTTGTGTGCAACCTACTCTGTTTAAATGCTGAGAGAAACTGATTGCAGTCCTCTAGATACCATTTTATAGGGAACTGTAGAGTTTAATCTGTTTAAATGCTGAGATAAACTGATTGCAGTCCTGTAGACACTGTTTTGCAGGAAACTGTAGAGTTCAATCTGTTTAAATGCTGAGAGAAACTGATTGCAGTCCTGTAGTCACCGTTTTGTAGGGAACTGTAGAGTTCAATCTGTTTAAATGCTGAGAGAAACTGATTGCAGTCCTGTAGACACCGTTTTGTAGGGAACTGTAGAGTTCAATCTGTTTAAATGCTGAGAGAAACTGAATGCCGTCCGGTAGACACCATTTTGTAGGGAACTGTAGAGTTCAATC